>NW_009718281.1:22791-77005 GCF_000703405.1 Apaloderma vittatum
CAAACCCCCATCAAACCTGGCCTTGAATACTTCCAAGGAAGGAGGCTTCCATGACTTCTCTGGGCAGCCTGTTCCAGTGCCTATTCCCCCTCACAGTAAAAAAAATCCTTCCCAGTATCTAATCTAAATGTACACTTTTTCAATTTATCCTATCGCTACACTCCCCGGCAAAGAGTCCCTCACCATCTGTTTTGTAGGTTCCCTTCCAGTTACTGAAAGGATGCCATAAGGTTGCCCTGGGGCCTTCCCTTCTCCAGGCTGAACAGCCCCAACTCTCTCAGCCTGTCCTCATGTGGGAGGAGCTCCAGCCCCTGATTATCGTTGTGGCCCTTCTCTGGACCTGAGCAGGTCCATGTCTCTTACTCTGGGTACCCCAGACCTGAAGACAGTTCTGTAGCCGGGATCTCACAAGCGCAGAGTAGGTGGGGAGCATCACCTCTCTTGACCTGCTGGCCATGCTTCTTTTGATGCAGGCCAGGATGAGATTTGCTTCCTGGGCTGTAAGTGCATATCACTGGCTCATATTCAGTTTTTTTATCCACCAACACCCCAAGTTCTTCTCTGCAGGACTACTCTTAATCCACTCATCACCCAGCCTGTATTTGTGGTTGAGGATTTCCCCAATCCAGGTGCAGGACCTTGTACTTGGCCTTACTGAACTTCATGAGGTTTGCGCAGTCCCACCTGTCAAGGTCCCTCTGGAATGCATCCATTCCCTCTAACACAGCTTGGTGTTGTCAGTCGAACCTGCACTTGATCCCACTGTCAGTGTCACTGATAAAGAAGTTAAGCACTGCAGTCCCAAAACCAACCCCTGAGGAACACCACTTGTCACTGGTCTCCACTTCGGCATCAAGCTGTCGACTGCAAGTCTCTGAATGCAACCATCCAGCCAAATCCTTATCCACCAAGTAGTGAATAAATGAAATTCATGTATGTTGAATTTAGAGACAAGGATGTCATGCAGGACAGTATCAAATGCTTTGCAGAATTCCAGGCAGATGACAACAGTTGCTCTTCTCTTACACCAATGCTGTAACCCCATCATAGAAGACCACCAAATTTATTAGGCACAATTTGCCCTTAGTAAAGCCACATTGGTTGTCAACAACCATCTCCTTATTTTCCATGTGCCTAGCAGTTTCCAGAAGAATCCACTCTATGGTCTTAACCAGTCACAGACGCGCAAGTGGCTGTCCTGTAGTTCCCCAGGTCTTCCTCTTTTCCCTTGTAGAAATGGGGGTTGTATTTCCCTTTTTCCAGTCAGTGGGAACTTCACCAGACTGTTAGAGTTCATTGTGCACAGACAGGAATATTATTTGTACAAGGGACATTAGACATCAACCTCAATATTAATCTACAACGTACGAAATTAGAAATTAATGTGAACATTTTGAACTCTTGCTAAAATTTGGGACATCTTGAGAATTATCTTCTTCAAATGCATTTGACATAGCATATGTTATAAATATCACTTTTAAATAAATCTTTTCAGTTTCTCTCCTCTCAGCTTCCTCTGCCTGGAAAGAATTATTGCTTTTGAAATTTTCAGAGGCTGCAGACTCAGGGCCATATTCTGTTCTCCTTGGCAGATCTGTAAAACTACAGCAAGTCCACTGACCAAAATTGAGCTCCAGAGAGGGAAAAACAGTGTCTAAGACTTTTAGTTTCTGCTATCCCGTGCATCATGAACTGCTGATGTTTACACCGGCTCAGGAGCATCACAGAGCCACGTGGGAGCACCCAAGCTGGTCAGGGTCTCCCTCGCACTGCCAACAGGCTGCTGATAGAAATGGCACAGCAGCTCCGATACTGGACCCACCTGATTTGGTAAAGTTGCCAGAGATAGACTCTCTGTTGCCTTACTTGTTTTCAAGGTGCAGAAGTATGAGTTACTGTGGTAGAAGTTTCCATTGACTGGGAGATTCCCAAGCTGGGTCTTTAGAGGTTTTCACTTCTTCCTAGGAGGTCTAGGGCACAGTTTACACAGACTGGCTGATGGGCTCCCAAACTGAAACCAGCCAGCCAGTTTGCACAAGTTTCTCATTCTAAAATATGCACAATTTATTTGGACTGATAGAGAGGATAAGAATCAACTGTCTGTTTCCCAGTTAATAAAAAACATACAATGAGAACAGAGCTCTGCCAGCATATCTTGTTTACCCAAAAAGTTTGGCATTAAATGTGAAATCGGAAATTAACTCATTATCTGATTATTTTGATTTTGAAGAATTAATTGCTCTGGGGGAAAAGCTTTTCTTAAACAGTCCCC
Source organism: Apaloderma vittatum (assembly GCF_000703405.1). Lineage (NCBI taxonomy): Eukaryota > Metazoa > Chordata > Aves > Trogoniformes > Trogonidae > Apaloderma > Apaloderma vittatum. The sequence goes on from NW_009718281.1 coordinate 25,064, forward strand.
TTGTATGGATGACTAATTGCAAATACGTATCTCTGAAGAACACAGCAAATGCTCGTGACTACCAGGGTAGGACATAGCACTATCAGTTTGGACAAGAACATTAGATGTATCCTCTCGTGTGTCTTATTTCAAAACAGAAGGAAATCCATTTAAGTGAGCAGCATCATGCTCATACATGTGAGAAGAGTTGCAAAAAAGGCCATGATCTGTAATTCTTATCCAGGCAATACGGGTAAGTTCTTAACAATTACTTGTGGTGGATTTGTTCTTTTTCCTCTGAAAAGATAATTATATAGCAGTATAGATAGCTTTAACTTTGTAGATGTAAAAGCGTGTCAAAAATAGGATCTCTCAGCTGTATAAGTGAACATACCTCAGAGCTAATAACAGTTTAGGAAAACATCCTATTCTAGCACCAAAGCCAGGTGACTCTGGATTAAGAGAATTGCGTTCAAGTCAGCGCATTGGGCTGCATCTTTTTTGGTTGTCTGCTTCTGCTTGTTTGCTCCATTCTCATCTGATTGATCTCAGCTTTCTGTGTTTTCTGGTTAACTAGCCTTCCTTGCAGCTGGCTCAACAGCTACTGCTCTTAGGGTCACTGAGTGTCTCCTCTGTACTTGAAATGCTGCTTTCTTTTCCAATTGGGGGCTGGAGTGAGTATCAGAAAGGGTACTGTTGAGCCCTCCACTGTGTGTCAGCACTATGCAAGTTAAACAAGCCTGTGTCCTCCACTGAACATTTGGCTCTTCTTTTTTCACTCCAGCTGAAATGTCCCCGTCATCACATGCAATATCACAGCATGCGTGATTTAAACTTCCCCCTTCCTCTTAACTACACTTGATTTTGGTTTGCTTTTTTTCGAGTTTTTTTAGTGGGGCAGGTGGGCTAGCCCATCAATCCAGAGGCAAAAGTACGTTGAGTTGTAACCAGGAAAGCAGCAAGCCAACACATTGGTTCGCAGGCTTTATGCAGCTCACAGACAACCCAAGTGTCTTGCAGCCAACTCAGCTGCTACGCAGAACAGGTATCCAAAAATTAGTCGGCTGAATCACTACACACTTTGTCCTTACCACTTAGTTCAGACTCCTTTACAGAGCAGATTTAGTCAGGAACAAGAAGTTACCCTGTCTGGGTGAGTAACATTCGGGTGCCCAAAACGCTGTGATTCTTCCTTAGTCTATGTTCTCCATTAGTCAAGGTGGATGGGGAGAAATGAACTCTCCAGAGCATGCTTTTAAACTTCTTAAGCAATTTTGAAGGACAGATCCCATCAAGTGCAATATTCACTCTCTGTGATCACATCAGAATGACACAGTATTTTGCAGGAAAATGTACAAATATGGGTAGAAGTCTAGGAAAAAAAAATAAATTGTAATTCAGTGTATAAAAAACTTATGGGAAAAAAAACCGTGAAAAGATTACATTCCCACCAGCAAAGATACACATTCCCAGCCTAATGCTGATGTAGCAATTTCCATGTACTGTTGTTTCTTCTCTTTCACAGAGCAGTACACACACCCGTGCTTGCCTTCTCTCCAACAGCTGGTCTAAGGCACTGAAGGGTCACCAGCACTGTTCTGTTTCAGTTCCTGGAGGCTCCCAGCTCTGGCAAAATGCCACACTTCCTGAGCAACTCTGTCTTGCCCCAGAAGCTGAAGAAATATTCCCTATTTGAACTGTTAAACTTTCATTTCCTATTTGATATTGTCTCAGCATGAGTAGCATTTTAAGGTCTATTCTGGTGTTTGATCTTTCTTCTTCAAATCTCTGAAAGATACTATTTTCAACTGAAAGATACAAATGAGCATGAACTTTGTGAGCTCTTTGGTAGGGCAAATGTAAGCTTCTAAAACAAGGTATCTGAGGTATTCTCCACTAAACTATAGAAAGCAATTAACCAGAAAATGTAAATAGGTAGCAAATGCTAGCACAACAGAATAGGCTTTTTGACTCTCTTTTCATTCCAAATGAAATGGAAAAGGGGTACTAACTTTCTCAAAGGAATTTGTCATGTGTTGTTTGCACATATCTTTCACATCTTGTTCTTTTACAGCCTGTTAGACCCTGAAGTTGCAGCTGCATTCTTCAACTTTCTTCTGTATTCCAGACCAAACCGCGTCACCAATAGCTACGTTCCTACCTAATTGAATACTAAGTTTTTCACCTTTTTTTAATTATTATTAATATGGTGTCTAAAGTAATTTTTGAAAAGTTGAAAGTTACATCTGCTCCCCACATTACCAAAAACGTACAGGGGTGTTGGTTTCTGTCATTCTTGATGCTGCTGTTACTGATACATTTCAACACTTGTAGTGGTACTAACGGTTAATCTCATTAAAGTGCAAGAAAAACAAACAAACAAAAAAGAGAATCACTTCATCACCATTGTCACTGCTAATTAAAGAAAGCAGCTTGTTGATCAATGTTCATGCATAAGGAAGAGCAAACTTGAATGGACACAATGTCACCTGGAGTCTTTTCCTACAATTTCTGCTTTTTAAATTATTTCTCTCAAATTCTTGTGCTTTAATCCAATTTTAGATTGGGACTGCTCCTTTGAGCTGGTGCCATCATCTTCTCCCTTCACCTATGGAGAATATGCAGCTGGAGATCCAGTGTGGCTCCTGTCAGAGTTAACCAGAGACCTCTAGTTAAGTTCAATCCTCAGCAACCATTTCTAACACACCTTACTGTGTCACGTAGGCATACGTAGTGCAAGACCATTTCCTTCCCTTGCCTCGTCCTGTAGCTGAGTGGGTGGGGATGTAAACAGCAGGTGGGAGGAGGCTACAGTCTTCCTGAGGAACACCTGGTTGATCGGTCTTGCAGCAGTGACCATAAAAAACATTAGGCAGATATACAGCCAGACATGGGGAATTAGCGACTGAGTCACTGATATTTCTAGCTGTAATGTAAAAATTTAATCTGTAGTGATGAATAGTAAGCTGAAGTCTATACTTTTTTGTATATTTTCATCTGTAAGTTTTGTATGTCTTTGAAATGGCTTCAGCTTGTCCTAAGTGGTAATGCTAATAATCCATTTTGTTTCATGCAGGCTGGAGGCATTGAGAAAAATTACTTTCCTGTGATACCTCATCTCTAAATGTGCTAGTTATTAAATCACAGTGTCTCTCTGCAAATGCAGTTTCCCTTTTTCCAAAAAGCCGGGTGAGCAAAAGTACAAACACCCATTTTGAAAGAATTTTACCATGTTTTCAGGATCCATTGAGGGAAGTAGGACTCCAACTCATATATACTATGAGGTTTGGCTTGAGTGCTCAGTGCTGGATCACAGCCTCATTTTCATGGTGAGCACGGTACAGGATGCAAAAGACAAGTTACACAGGCACCTCCCAGTACATGCCTGGCCTGGGCACCAACAACTTGAACCCCTGGCATCACAGCCTGAATAATACTACAGATCTAGCAGTTCAACAATTTACACATCAACTACTGTTTCGTTCTGTCTTCAAGGAGTAGTGAAGAGGAAGTAACGGTTCTCAGCCCTCTCTGCTAAAGGCTGATCTACTCGCAGCCCGCTGTGTTATGGGCTTTGTTTTTCATGAGCTCCATTCTCAAATACTACATTTTGTTTTCCTGATAAAAACATGGTCAAGAGTATTGTTTGTTAACACCTGGCATATTCAGTGGACAGATTCCAAATATACTGGAGTGGATTTGGTTTTGTACTTTGGAGTAGGGAGAACTGTATGAACCAACTTTTCCATCAATATAATTTCCCATATCTTCTGGAACCACTCAGTAAGTGTGGGTACATGGCTCCATTTCCACACTGCTGCTATTGTTGTTCAGGTTTTCTATGATTCTGTACTCATAACTGAATGCCACATGCCCAGAGAAGGAGGGGAAAACATTGGACTAAAATTCAGGCACACATGCCATCTCTCACAGGATTTTTCAATGTTTCCTGTTGATTTTTCCCTTTCATCTTGCATGCTGAAGCGTGGCATTGACTTTTCTTGCACATAGGGTGTTCTCTGGTCTTAGTTAACCAGCTCCCAAGGGGCTCGGTTTACTTAAAATATAAAGCAGACACTACTATGACAGCCAAACACACTGTCACAGAGAAGCAGCAAATAAACAGATCCCATTTGTCTTCAGGTTAATTTGGAAGATGAGGATATGTAGCAGAAAACATGTCAAGTCCCATTGCAGGCTCTTGGGAAAGTTATGTTACATTAACCCGACTCCATCTGCAGCTCTGGAACTTCAGAGCAGCTGCAGAAATGGTCAAGTAGCTTCCAGCTGAGTAAGCACTCATTTTATACAGCAGCTTGTTTCAATATTGTTTGCTGTTATATTGAGGGTCCAAATGCTGCCAGCAGTACAAAATGAAAAAACTCTATGGAAAGTTTTAGACTCAAGAAAAATAAACATATTTATTACTGTCAGAATTTACCAACAGTGCCCACAAAGGCACTCAAAATGGAAATCTGTATGTCTCAGGCTGAAGCATCACAGATGAAGTGAAATACTAAGCAACATTTTAGGTTGACTAGGACACCTGCTCTTTACACCTCTTAATCCATCTCTGAGTATAGTACTAAACAGTGAATGAATGGAATTTAGATTGCTGCTGAGGTGCAAGATTAAGGACATAAAAAAGATGTGATTTAAGATGAGTATATTTTATGACACTTTGGAGTGCCCTATGCTTTTCAGAGCAGCAAAGGGCATGTAGCTTCTTCTCAAAAGAGTTCGTAAGCTATATTTGCAGACAATTAGAAAATATAACTATAAATGGAGGTTAAAAAAAATGTAGAGTTAACATGAAAATGGAAAATTGTTAATTAAGAGAAAATCCCATACGTAGAGCAAATTAACCATTTCTTCTCTATTTCAATGAGGAAGATAAATGAAAATCTTCAGAAAATCTTTCGGAAATGGCCACGTGCAAGGAAGACTGCAATCATATAAGATGTGAGCATTGCCGTAAGTCAAGGACACTGCTGTATGCATATAATGGTCATTCTCATTGACCTTGGTGAAATGAAGCGTACCAAAGAAGTTCACGTTAGCAGTCCTATCACAGTTGCATATGTGTTGCACAGATGAGAGCTGTCATAAATAGCTCAGTTTCATGAAAGGTATGTTTTATAAACGTACCTTAAAGATAGACCAAATGATAATGGGTTCTAGCCCAGGTGGCTGGCTTTGGTGCCACAGATATGTTTAAAACATTGGCTTAGCCTGTATATCACATGTTCATATTTCCGTTTTCCATATCCTTGGGTTATTGGGCATGTAAGGTTGATACCCTCAGCTCTTTCCAGTCCCATCCAGTCCAAATTTACAGCTGCATTAGAGCAATCCACTTGATGTCTTGTTTCCAAGGCACACCACCTCTCTCTGTCTGTCCATATTTCTGTTTAAACAACAAAAGGTCTTCCCCATGCTTTGCACGGATCTCTGTGCATTGATTAACTCTTAACATTTTTGAGCCTATCTGCCTGTTTTTCCACCCCAAGTGAACTACAGAAATGACAGGATGACTCTTCTGCAGAGAAGCCACATAGACCTGTGAGATACGCTGGTTACAGGAGGTACTTCTACCTCCTGTCTTTGACAACATGCTGCCACCCGCACTGTATCGCAATGACTGTTCCTCTCATTGATGCCTCAAAGCAGTTCGGTTTCCACATTAGATACAAAAATGAATAACTATTTTTTCTTCTGCAGGGTAGATGCAAGGATAGAATTGCATAAATAGTATATTGTAGTCATCCTAGACCAATCTCAGGCCCCCTGTTGGATTTTATGAACAGAAGAGGGTTGGGTCCGGCTGATAATTTGGAAAAGAGAGGAGAGGGAAAGCCCCCAGCACAGCAGGAACTGCTGTTAATGAAACAATAGCTGGAACTCTGAGTCATTGCTGAAGCAATGTCCAAACATGAACATCAGAGGACACACTGTACTGCAGAAAGAGCCAGTTTCTGGATGAAGGTGCACACGACAAGACCTAAAAAATGTTTAATTTTGAAAAAGTTAAATATCACTCTATATGTTTTTCAAGAATAAGATCAATATCCCTTAGGTGATTTTACATTTGATAACTACATTTTACCAGATTTTAGCAATCTTAACTGGATTTTAGCCTGTTACTCACTTTTCTGTCTTCAACAGCATACTGCACCATGAGCAGTATTAGCCATTAATTCTTTGTATTTGCTTACCATATAGCAAATGAGTGCCTTAAACGTATTTCCTGACTTATGCCTTGTGATCATGTAGAAAGTGTGAAAAGTATGGCAAAGACAAGGAAACAGTCCAAGAGCTCTTGGATTTGTTGAAATGTCGTAAAGGAATGCTCTGTTTTGGGCAGGCAGACGGTCTGGTTCTCTGCATAGTAAGATTACAAAGCCAGGAGAAAAAGAGAAACAAATTGAGCTCCTCAGTCTGCCTAAGGCCAGTCTTCTTGGTTTTTAATGTAGCTCTTGCTCTCACTACCTGAATGAGCTCAATACTTGGAGAGAGCGTGTGCTTTAGGTCAAAGCCACAGTCACAAGATTGCCATTTCTCTCTTGCCACAGACGGTTTTGCATTTCAGCATTTTACGAAGTAGCCCCTACATAAGTTAAACAGGACTCAGTTCAGCTGAATATAATGGATTTACCCAAGATTTCAAGTGAACACTGAGAACTGCAAAGCACTTTAGGGTAAAATCTCAGTTTCACTGGAAAATATTATTCACTGCAGATTTTTAAGAATGAAAACACTGTCTGAGTCAAACTATTTCAAAGTGAGAATATTTTATGTGTGATGAGCTTAATAAATGGAAAAATGTGTAAATCCACTCCTTCGAGAGCATTATAAAAATGGCATTACATAGGAGATTGATTTCCAGAGCTCCCAGGGGTACGCTCTCTTTTCCTGATGCACATGTTTAAGCGCCATTAACAGTGTTACCAGAGGGACAATATACATGTCAGTATAAAGTACATGATCAGAACCTTCTGAATTACAACTCCCTAATTAGTGTCCCTGTGTCAATTATCCCACTCAGGATATCAAATATTTCACGAGGATTAAATTTCAAAATACACAGACTCCCTGTTTGATATAAAATACCAAGTGGTTGATCAACATATATCAATGTGATTATGCCACATATAGCAGGTAAAAGATTAAACAGTATTTGCATACCTCTATAGTTTTAAACCTACCATGCTTTTGATAGCATTTGATTTGGCACCACAGCTGCATACATATATTTTTACTTGTGGGGATACTCACTGCCAAAAGAGGAGGAAAAAAGGTTTCATGTTTTAGTCTTCCTTTCCAAAATAGTGGCAACATTGTAATTCAGCACCCAAACTAAACCTCTCTGACCCCTGAATCCAAAACGAAAGGGTAGGGGAGAGAAGGAAAGGAAGAAGAAAGGGGCTCTGCAATGCCAATGTCAGAGAAATCTTTGCTTCATCATGCATTCTTCACTGCCATGGAGTAAAGAGTGTGCATGTGTGCAGACAGGATGTAAGTGTATCTAGTTGAAAGAATTTTCACTTTCAGATCAAATCAAGCTTCTTCTAAGAAATCTGGCTTTCCTGGTATACATTAGTATTCAAGTTACAAAATAAACTTGTCCTTCATCTATTAGAGGAAGCAGATCTCCAGGTGAGCAAAATAGCACTGGGCTGATTCAATAGGGCAGAGGCACACATGCAACTTAAAATCTCTGTGCAGTCCGAAAACTGAAGTGTTCGCAGAATGCAGATGAACTGGTGAATAAAGATCTAAATTATTTCATACCTAGGAGAGCTTTAATACTTCACAAATTGAAATATTTTAAAATTTAATGTTTAACTTGTGAACCTTTCCCTTAGTTATCCCTTTTTGACTGCCGCTTTTTCACAGATGTCTCGATCAAAAAGTGGTTACATAAAAGCACTCAAATGAGCAAATTTACTGACTGAAACCAGAAAAAAGAATCTTAATTGGCTATTGAAGAAAGTGCACATAAAGCAACTTTTGAGTTTATAATTGTAAATATTGTGTCAGAAATTCAGCCCTCACAATGACACTTGTCTATTTTAGACAGAAGCAAGTACTAGGAAAAGTAATCTGCTCAAATTTCGTCATTAGACCACACAATAGACTACTCTTGAGCAATCAACAACACAAAAATTAGTCCCAGAAATAATTAAGGAAATAATTTAAAATATCAGAGGAAAGAGGATCATGTTTGGCTACAAAAAGGCAAAATACAGCAAATAAGTTGTCTATTACAATTAAATATCCAGAGTCCTCACCAAGGGCTTCTTGTACTTCATTTTTATTGTAATAGCTCATGGAGTAGGCTGAAAGTAAGAGATTAGAAGGAGTCAAATGTTATTAATATATGAAGGTCTAAACTATAGTGCCTTTTAAGATCTCAGACCAGCCTTGAGAAGTGGGGGGAGAAAAAAGAAAAAACAAACAAACAGAAAAATCTGAATTAAACCAAAATGCCTAGAGCAGCTTTACACATTCACAAACTAAGTTTACCAAGTAATTTCAAGGACATTTTCAAAGTGTTGCCATTAAGCTCCTGCCCTCAATGCTCTTTGTAAACAGGAACTCCCTCCGACCCACCCCTGTGGGAGCTGCAAACCTCTGAAGAGAGGGAATCATATATTAGACACACAGACGGAAAAGCGCAGCCTAGCTCCTCCCTGTGCTCTCATCTCAAAGCACACCCTGAATACAACTTCAATACAGATATTAACAACCACTGACAACAAAATATTTTCCCATTAAAATGGATCCCTTTTTCCAAGTTACTTTTTTCTTACGCTTGCTGTTTCACACTAACTCTATTAGTAAAATCCATATATCATTTTCAAACCTGTACCATTCTTTTTAGTGGTGCCTAAATTTACTGATTCATCAGTGTACACTACTCTTTAATAAGCCAAGGTCAACCTAATTTCCTCCTCCTACTGCTCTCTCCCCCACAACTTCTTCTTCACGTTTCAGCTTTACTTTGAAGCGACTTCCTTGCCTGGCTTCCTAAAATCCAGAAACTGAGTGCCTATCACTATAACTGTAGTTCATGCCCTGACTAGTCACAGCAGAAGGAGAATTAGACTATAATCTCTTGAACAATGTAGAATCCGTAAATCAAAAACAACCAGCTCTTTTTGGCATGTAGATCAATGAACCAGTGTAAGGGTATGATAATCCAAGGAACTTTTCTAAGGTAAAGTCAACCTCAGCACATGGATTTATTCAGCTTGGATGTTTTCTCTCCTCTGCCCTTTACCCCCCAAAAGTAAGTGTTCAGAAAATAGTTTTTATTGCATCCTGAGAAACAGCAGTTGCTGCTGTAAAAGAGGGCAAAATAAGCACAGACAAACACAAGTTTTGAATACAGGCAGTACAGAGATTAAAAACCGCCTACCTTCAGTACTACCCCTTCTAGCCTTCTTGATGGCAAGGATGTTTGCATTTCTTTGCTCTGAATACAAAAACAAACAAGAGTGGTTGCTCTAATCAAAGGAGTAATAACATGTTGCCAAAAAAATTTACAATGCATCAAGACGTTTAAAGAAACTCTAGAGTTATTTCACTAAAGAAACACAAAATACCCACAGCCATGTACAGAAAATATTCAGAGAGAGTCAGAGGAATGGAGTTTTGTCTCATGGAGTAACATAAAGTTTCTTGGCATGGGGCAATAATTTCCATAACGCAGTGCATGAGGGGTTTCTGCTTGCAGAAATGAAGCCCTATCGTGCTGACTGACATGTCATCATGCACATAACTTAACTGGGATAGCCCAAGTCCCACTGGAAGTCACTTACGCTTTATATTGTAAGTTACTTGAAACCTCACAGATGTATGGGGAGCTCTCTTCCAGTAATGCAAGTGGGCCTAAATATAATCCTCCAAAGAAGCGTCCATAAGATCAAATTTTTCCTTATCTGTCCTAATGAAATATGTCACATTGAAGGCTTGTGGGAAATTTTTCCCCCTCTAGTCCTCTATGGTTTCTCTGCTTTCATGTTTGCCAGGTTCATCAAATTTTCTGTATTTTCTTCCCTAATGGCTTCAGTTCTCTGGGAAAGGGGGAAGGTAGCTTCCTAAGATGTGCTTCCTAAGGCATGCTTCCTAAGGCTTCGTCTTAGTGACATTTCTGAAGCGGAAAGTTAGCAACTATCATAAACAAAAAATCTGTAATCCTAACTCCTCCTTCCACTCAATTTTTCATGGCAGTCTGGACCAGTGTGGAAAGAGAGGGCCTCTGGAGTATCAGCTTTAGTAGACAGGGACATGCAGGATAGTGTGAAACAGTTGGAAGGCCAAGTTTAAACATGTAACCTGAAACACTGGAAACTAGAACTCACAGCGGGGCTTAGCAACAAAATCAACAATATAGGCAGCTCATGACATGTGATCACCAAAGCAGAAGCAAGGTTGCTTAAATATAGCCTCTGTAGGTATTAGAATATTTCTGAGAAGTACACATCAAGCATGAGACAGATGCTACTAATAAGCAGAGCTTTAGCCATGTATTTTTATATTTAAATATCCAGCTATATTTATCTGAAAGACTTAACCATACCATTCTTAACAGAAAGGTATGCCAGTTACTTACTGCTGTCTAGACAAAAAGATTTAAAACTGGAAAAGATAAAACCTTTGCAAGGGAACATGGAAAAGGGCTTTAAGAGTCCATGAGAAGGGCAGTATCTCTGCACTTCAGTCCCCAGAGCTCTGGCTTCAAGAGCTTTGTCTACTGGGGAATTTAGTATATCAATTATTTTGTAAACAGTTTCCTACCGCTTGCTCTTGAATCTAAATTGTTTGGGTTTGGAGGGAGAGATCAGTAAGCTATGAAAATGGTAGAAAGTTGGAAAAATCAATCAGTCTAACAAGCAGGAGTGATGTCTGATGATCATCTGACACTTCTGGAGTTGTGATCACGGTGTGGTGAACCACTTCAAACTAGGACATAAAGATATGAATCATCTACAGTGAGTAAGTTGTCCCACTTCCAAATTTCCTGAAAAAAATAAAAATAAAAATCCAGACTATCTGGACACTCATCCTAAGCATTTGCACAGCATTAAATGATCCTGTGATCTCAGTGAAGAAATTGTTCTTGAAACGAGTTACACATTTCACCTCTATTTTTAGCATAACCATAAACCAGACCTGTTAAATAGAGGTTTCCCAATCTCTGCTACAGTAATTCAGTACCATGTGGTACGTAGAGCTAGAAGGAAGCAGTATACAAAAAAACTACCACAGTCTTCAAGGAGCAGAAAGTTATGAAGGGTTTCATAAGCGGCCCTAAATATTCAGAAATATGTATATATTTATATTTGGATAGGGCAAATATTTCTGCATTGCTACATCCTTTAAGCATTTCATCACCAGCCTAAACAAAAAATAAACTGAGAGCAGTGCTCAGGTAATGCTTCAGAACATCAAGATTCTACCAAAAGTGGGAACTTTGGATAGACACAGGAATGAAATTGATACAGTTCATCCCATGGCCCCTTGTATTGAACAAAAGATGCCCTGGAGAAATAACTGAAGAAAAAGCCCCGGTGATAAAATGCTAGTGCATTTGCTTTATGCAAATAATTTCTCCCGTTCTGTTGGGAGCAATATTGAGGTTCAGGTCACAGCCACAGTGCACAATACCAAAGTATGCAGTGCCTTGTGTGGGCCTCTTACAGCCAAGAGCTCCTGAGACAGCTGAGGCCCAAAACAGAAGAAGTATACATAAAGGTGACGTGAGTCAGAAACCTTTCTTTTCCCAAAACTTTCCATGGGTCACTGAGCACTAAACACTCACCCTTATTTCCAACATAAATCAAATCACTTCAGAATTTATCTTACTGTACTTGTACTAGTCTGAAATACTGATCTTAAAATACTTCCAGGTATAAGTTAATTTAAATTTAACAAAAGAATTCACGTGGCAAGAATGCTAAGCAATAACTTCATCAAATCGAGTTCTTCTTCTTGGGCAAATGTTGCTCTTGTTGACTGAGAATTTTTCCTGTGATTCAAGAAATCTCCTCATGGAATTAGGTGCTATTCAAGTTACAGAGAGTTGGAAAAACTATTCTTGTCCTGATATAAAATTATAGGAAGTAGATCTGGAAAGACTTTAAAAGGTCGTCTAGTTTGTCCTCAAGGCAAAATCGATATTTGTGTCACTCTTGACAGATGTATGTTCTTAATGATGATGATTTCACCACCTCCCCAGGCTTTGCTATATTTGTGTTTAGAAATATTTTCCTAATAATTATTCTGACTCTCCCCTTGTGTAATTTAGCTTGTTACTTCTTATTACGTCTGCCATGAACAAAAAGGACATATTACTCCCTTCCTCTTCACAACAGTGGGGTTTTTTTACGTCTTAATTATTGCGCTGACCCTTCCGCCTTCTTTTTCGGTGCTTAATAACTCAAGTTTTTTCAAGTTCTCTTTGGCTACAGTGTTCCAGGCTGAGTCCTTACCAGTATAAAATAGTAGAAGTTTACTCCTGCAGACTGCATTCTGGTTTTCATACACATACTAGCCGCTTTTTAATAATTCATCAACTCATGTATAATTTGATTCATTTTCATTCCCAGATCTTTTCCAAAGAACTGCTGTCTGTTGTGTTATCCCATCCTGTATTTGTGCAATTGATTATTTCTGCCTAACACTTTACATTTGTCCCTATTGAACTTAATCCTGTTTTTTTCAGATGATCTCTCCAATTTGCCAAGATCATTTGGGATTCTAATTCTGCTTTCCACATGTTCAGAATCCCCCTATCTCCTGTCATATGCAAATTTACTGCATATAAAATTATTCCCTCATTCAGATCATTCATGAGAATATTCAACAATATTTAATCAAGAACAACTCCCTGTAGAAAATTCTCAGTAGATTTCAATTAAACAGTAAAATTAGGTAATTATTCTCTGAGTTTCACTTTTCCCTTAGCTTTGCATTTACTCTCAAGACTATGTTTCTCTAGCTTTCTGATCAGAGTATCTTTCAAAAGAGTGCCAAAACTTCAGTAACATAGGAGAAGGAGACTAAGTTTGCCCCCTGCTACCTCATCATAGCAGGAAGTTAGTTTGCTTTGTTGTAATTTGCTCCTGACAAATTATTAGTTATCCCTCTCTCAATGCTGTGTTCAAGTTGCCCATAAATGTTTAGGACATTCACTGTACAGTTTTTTCTGAGAGATTTTGGTGATTTTGTCATTGAGGATGCAACTGACAATCAAGTACCAGCACACAATAAGAGGTAAATTAATTTTATGCAAAAACAAAAAGGACCTTTGAATTGTTTTTCATCAAAATATATTCTTTAAAAATTCACAGTTAAAGAGGACAGCATCTGTGAGAGGTCTTGAGCATATATAGAACCACGCGTGTCGTACATGCATGATGTATCTCATTGATCTGCACTAGCAGAAACATCCCCCTATGCTGATTTATGTCTCAATGCAGCATTCATTGGAATAAAGGCCCCCACACAGTATACGGATATCATGTGGTAGTGAATCAATTATGCTCATTTGAATCACGCTCAAAGCACTTATGTCATATTGTTGACTCTTCAACCACCTGCTCTTGTCAAGGAGGTCTGGCAAACAGTCTTTGAAGCATTCTCGATTTGCTCCAGTCATGCCCTGTTCTGATTATAAAAAAATCTGTTGTCATCATTTTCATATTGATATCTTTTGAATAGCCATCTCTATCTGTAAGTGTGCATAAATGAGATGGAAAAGGTACAGAAGATACATGGTCTCCTTGGAGGAACACGTGTTTTGTGCATCAGTCGGATGACACAGGCTATCTAAATATACACCTGTCAAATTAAAATCTAGTTAAAAAATGAAGTGGTACAACATGCCTGACCAGACTTACTACTGAAATAGATGATCTACTTTTTCTCTGAAGTTGTCACGTGGAAGACCAGGAGGTATTCAGATGTAGAATCACCCTTGAAAAGAAAAACGTTGAATTACTATATGCAAAATAAAATAAAAATTCACATTACACCAAAACAAACAACTCTAGCATCAGTTCTATACATAACTAAACCAAACCCCCACTAATCCTAACAACAGTCACTATAGTCACTCTTTCTAGGTGTGAAGTTTATCTGCATTAACATGGGGGGAAAAAAAACAAACCCAAAAATGAACTGTTTGTAATGAGTCACATTGGAAGAAAAATCAGTTTGTAGACCAGATTTTCCAGGAATCAGTTCTATTTGACCAAGAACATTACTGAAGTTTCCTGTTCACAGCAGACTGTGTGCAAAACTTATTGCTGGAAGACATTGTCACCACTGAAAGTATGCTAAATAAAGTTGGAAAGTAGAATTTTACAAGTTTTTTAGGGACAAATTTTCTCTCAGCTAATCATCTAAATTGAGTTATTCCAGATTTACATTAAATTGTTCAAGTGAAAAAAAAACTTGGCTTTCATATGTAGCACAGGAGACCTTTGCTGGCCTTTCACTTTGGTTGTTACTTCATGACGTCTTTGCAAGGAATTAGATGTTTATAGGGTTCGCTCCTTGCAATTTCAGGCAGAGTTTCAATTGCTAGATTTCTTTCTCTCAGTAATCTCATTCATTGAGAATTAAAAGTGCTTTATACAGAAAAATATAAACTTTTCTTTCTGAATTCTCAGGAGCAGGAAAAGATTTGGAAGGGAAAAAAAAAAAAGAGTAAGAGAAAATATATTTAAGGCTGAAGTAAGACCAAACATATCCACCTGCGGGACTGTTTTATTGGACATGTATGAATTTCTAAATTCAATAAACATGGAACAGAAAATGATAAATCTTTCAAACTACAAATCAAAATGACTGAGTTCTTTAAGAAATGCTTGAGTTACACCTGGCCTTCAGGACTGTCAACTGTTCTATTCCAGAGCAGGAAGACTTCTCCCATCAGGAACAGTAAGAGCACAAAATGAAAATAATCTCACGACAACTATGAGTCCTGAGGACGAGACAAATTCCTTTCGATTTGCTATGATTAATCAATATTAATAAGACTAATATTCCAGTCTCTGTCTAATAAGATTTATTAACTAACAAAACTAGAACACTGTCACCAGTTGAGTTATTTCCATTCCTTCACTCTGTTTCCCTTGTTACTGACTACCTGTAAAAGGACAAGATGCAAAGGCTTCTGTGAATTTCCTGAAGATGCCATTCTACTGAATGCTAAATGAAAAAGATTTGACAGATAAGAAAAAATATATACCATTTTAGTATTTTCATCTTGCATTGTAAAGCCACTGCATTCCTGTGCTGCTTCCCACTGTGACGAAGCCAAGGGTAGTGTCTACCTGACATATTTTATGTGGGCAGCAATTTATAGTGCATGTGATTGATGAAATTTATCCCAGTATAGGCACCACTGGTTCCTGCTATATTCCAAATACTGGTAACTAGGAAAAATGCAGCCATCAGAAAACTCACAGAACTGCAAAGAACTTTCAGAAACACTGATGAAATGGGGCTCTTTCCCACTACCTGATGAAATCAATGGAAAGAATCTAGGTGGCATTATTAAACAGCAAAATTTCACATATACATGGTACTGGGAAAAAAAATCATTAGCAAGACAAAATTTCAAAAGGTTCACCGAGAGCAGAAAAGGAAGAACCACATAAAAAAGGGCTAAACCAGACTTCAGGTCATGACATGCACTTGACCCATACTGCATCAAAAGACATTGAAATTTACAGCTTGCAGCCCTTCCTCATGCTCTTCCTTCCCTCCACAGGACACGAACCAAATAATATGCATTTTATTTGTACCACTACTGAAAACTTTCAGTCATGTTGGAACATTTTAAACACCTTTCTTTTTAAATGAAAGAAAATATTCAGTATATAGGCAAAGAGAGGTCTGTTAATGTAGGCCAGGATGGACCTATATCAACTAGAATGCATATTCCAAATACTGGCAGTGGTAATAGTGTCAGAAATGCACCAAATTGAAGTCTTGTGTGGTTTACAGTGATTTTTTTCCAGTATAGAAAGAGCTGTGAATGGGTCATACAAGCACTGAACAAACAAAACATGGTGCAGCAAGGAGTGTATGCTTTGTTCTCTGCACAGGCCTTGAGCTATTCAGAATTAGTTGTGGTGAGAGCATGGCACAGTATAGCAGATTAGAAAAGTCTGCTTCACAGGCATCTGCACTGTGGAATATTTTATTGTCTTCAGTGCATACGTGGTCCCCTTGCCCATTGTTCTATAAGGACACCTGTAAACAATGAGGTGAAAACAGTACACAGATCCTTGGGTCACAAATCGCACAGACATGTCTACATTTTGCCTGCCTTCAGGTAGAGTGACCCAAGTTCTGTCCATCATGAGTCTCTGAGTCACATCCAGAATCTTCTCTTCATTCTGGAAAATTATAGCTTACCATTAGCCAAACCTGTTTAAGCAACTTTAGTCCAGAGAGTGAATTGGAAATCCTGGAAAATCAACATTACTTGTAAGATTTGTGGTGTTTCTTATTTCTTCCTGTAAGACAAAAAAGAAAAGAAAAGAAAAGAAAAGAAAAGAAAAGAAAAGAAAAGAAAAGAAAAGAAAAGAAAAGAAAAGAAAAGAAAAGAAAAGAAAAGAAAAGAAAAAAGAAAAGAAAAGAAAAAAGAAAAGAAAAGAAAAGAAAAGAAAAGAAAAGAAAAGAAAAGAAAGTGTTTCTTTCCTCCTTTTTGCTACTCAAATTTGCTTTTTCTCATGGAGACAAATGAGGTGGCAGCAGATGGAATTAGAGAGTCAAATATTTTGCATGTGGCTTGTGCAGCCAACTCTATTCTCAGGAATCAGAGCAGCTAGACTTGAAAGGAAAATGAGCAAATCCTTCAAAACCAAATACCTGGCATCAGATACGCAGTTTAAGCTATCAACCATTAGTTCCATCCTTAATAAAGTAACATAGAAAACAGTTTGCTTTTCCCTTACTCGTTTCTTCTCTCAATCTTTTCTGCTGAATAGTTTTAAAAAATAGTGGGGAAATAATTGTAGATTCCTCATAGATTTGGGAGACAGGAATTTCTAAACCCTAAATTTTAATCTTGGTAATTGACACTGTGTGTATTTTTCTGCAAAGTACTTAGCCTCATTATGTCTTCTCACAGTTCTACAAACATCACATACCTTATTAAGAATAATAGAGAGACCCTGTGCTTAAGAGGTTGCCTGCAGGTGGTTATCATGTGAGCAATAGATGCATTATTAAGCAACTTGTTTTTGCACACCTATGCCAGAACAACAACCATTAGAATAATTGGATTTTTTTGTTGGTCATAAAGCTCTGAGGTATCCATCTCTCCAGACACTGGCCTTTAGTGAAGATGAGTTGCTGTCTTTTAAAACTTTTATGGGCTACAAGCTGACTCTTAAGATAAATAGCTCCTTTCTCAGGTCAGAATCAAAACCTGTTGCATTAAATTATACTTGCTGTTGCTATGCCAACATGCTTTCTTTGCTCACATTTCATTTTGCACTCTGAATAGCACGCCTAATAAAAAATCAGGACTTTCCATTTTAGCCATCTCAAATGTACATCTGGACTCCATCCCAGACTGTAGGTTCCTTAAGGAAATACTCTAACTCCACTTAAAAATACAGTTCTTAACCATTTAAAGGTGGCTAGGCATAATCACACAGCAGGACTGAATTTTAACACAAAGCACTTTGATAGAGAACTGCTATTCAGATTTTCTGATGTTACACAATTTGGTAGGTCAGCAAGGCAGAACACAAAGTTGTTTTCCATCACGTAATGTGCCTCTGGAAATTTTAGTTAAAAAAATACAAAAGAAGAAAGAAATATGCATCTTGCAAAGAATCTATAACAAAGATGAGCTATGTAGAGTGTATGGATGGGAATGTATCGCTTCCATTTTAAAGGGTCTGAAGTTAAGCTTAGATGATAGTTTAAAATTTTATTTAGCTGGTCATTATTATGCCACCAGGACAGGCTGTAACAGTGGCTTACTGCAGAAGCTGCCTTGGCTCTTCTGTTCTTAGTTGATGTTTGTTGTAGGGAGCAGGGCTGAGTTGCAGAAATGTTCTCTCTGCTGCCCAGGACATTCTGGTGGGCACAGAAGTCACTTTGTTTTGTGCCTCATCAAGCTTTACCCCAACCAAAGAAAACAAACAACAGGTTTTGAAGACACTGAAAACTTTGCCCTCACAGCTGGAGGCAGAGTGAAGCAGTGGCAGCCACCCACAAAGGACGGGCAAGAGAAAAACAAAAAGTGATGGAGAGAGAGTCCACCGTGGCACAAAGAGATCATTCTGTGCCTCTGTTAAGTAGCCTGAGAGTCACCTACTGGGGAAAAGAAGCCATGAAAATGTTCATTAGAAAGAGTACCACCTTGGGCATTTACCATTTATTGCAAGTCTTTTTAAGCGTTATCCCTCAGCTGTACTCTAGTAAGTCCCTGTGTACTCCCTGTCCTGCTCCAGCCTCGTGGCAGACCAAATACCCTGCAGCAAGTGACAGTGCTGCTCTGTGGCAGTGGGATGCCCGGTTTACAAGGAGGTTGCTTTTACATATATGGCTAGGAGTGATTCACAATTTGAACTTCTGTAGCTGACTTCAGAGTGTTTAATTTTAGGTTAGCCAAAGGAAGAAAGTTCTAACAATCACAAAAAAAGCTGAAAATATCCTACACAATTTGTTCAGGAAGGCCAGTGTTTTTAAGAAGAATGAAATAATAGTGGAGGCACTGGTCTCACATACAGTACCCAGCCCACCGCTGAAGCTGCCGTATCTGTTAGCATCTCAGACCTGTAAAGTGAAATACTCTGCCTACTTTCTCTCTTAGTGTTTGGTTGGTTTGTTTTTTATCTCCTTCCAAATTTGCCTGTAACACAGCTCTTCATTCACCATACGAAATACAGAGCAGGTTGAGAGTATACAAATTACATATTAAAGTCATATATTTCTACCTACACAATGTAAAAGGTAAACACAGAAGATCAGGAGACTTGGCATGTAGATTTACTTTTTAATTTCTTACTGGAAGTAGATGACAACTGACAGTGTACAAAATTTCCTTTGGGATATATTAATTTGTGGTTTTTTAAAGGAGTCTCCCAACCAAGTTTTCTGTCCATATCCATCAAGATCCTACTGTAGGGCACACAGTCTGCTGGAACACGCCCTCTCCAAAGGTCCACAGCACACCTTCCTCCCACTCAAGTACACATCACTGAGATGTCAGAGATGCTGGGTGTACTGCTAGGTATAAGTTGGACTAGATGATCTCTAAGGTCCCTTCCAGCCTATGCCATTCTATGATTCTATAATGGTTCTATCCCTGATGATTCTCCAACTGGCCCAAGTCTGCCTCACTGCTACAGCTAATTCTGCCATTACTGAATCACACAATCATCTAGATTGGATAAAACCTTTAAGATCATCAAGTCCCCGACTAAAACATATTGATAAGCATTATGTCTACATGACTCTTAAATACCTCCAGGGACCGGGACTCCACCACTGCTCTGGGCAACCTGCTCCAATGCCTGATAACCCTTTCAGTGCAGAAATTCTTCCTAATATCCAACCTAAAACTCCTCTGGTGCAACTTGAAGCCATTTCTTCTTGTCCTGCCACTTGTTTAGGTTAGCCAAAGGAAGAAAGTTCTAACAATCACCAAAAAAAGCTGAAAATATCCTACACAATTTGTTTAGGAAGGCCAGTGTTTTTAAGGAGAATGAAATAATAGTGGAGGCACTGGTTGAAAAGACCCACCCCCCACCTCTCTATAACCTCCTTTCAGCTAGAGAATGATAAGGTCTCCCCTCAGCCTCCTTTTCTCCAGGCTAAACAACCCCAGTTCTCTCAGCTGTTCCTCATAACCGAGGCAGACTCCCCTAGAGCACTACAGGCCTGTGAACCAGAATGCTTTAGAAATTTTTCACTCCTATGTGTTTTGTAACCCTGCAATTAAAGAAGTATTCTTACTAGTTGGCATTCATTCGCATGAGGACTCAGAGTCAAGATAACTTAAAGAAGTGTTAGTCATATCATCACAATTGATACAGTAATTTTTAGAAAGGTAAGTCTGAGTACTTACTAGACTCTACAAACCTGCTGGCTACCAACAGACCTCCTCAAAAGAGTTGAAGAACAGTGAACTGCTTAGTAAAATTAAATCCATAGTGAGTCTTAATCTACAGAACAAATTCCTATGTGTTTGATACCTAGATATCCCTAGATATTTGTTTGGAGACAAAACAGGAGAGACATAAATCAAATCGCCTCTACTGATCTAATTCTGTTGCTTCCATCGTAGTGCTCCTGCACTCAGGGATTGTTTTAACTATGAGAATCATACTGCCCAGGCACATCATGTAGCCTTAATCATACACAATGAGCAAAAACCAAGCAAAATATTAAACCCCTCTTTCATTCTTAGTCAGTCAACAGAGAGTTAAACCTAGCAATGATTCTTTTTCAAAGCTGTTCTCAGTTCCTTATTTTACAATTGCATTGCTCAACATTGCCAACATCAAGGAAATATTGATATGGTAAAATATATTTCTACGTGTCCAGTCACTTACAATATTAGTAAATGGAATAGAGAAAAGGTGTGCATAAGTATGGAATAATGAGACACATCGATAGAAAGCAGCCAGCATACTCTTCCTTTACCCATATGTTACATGGTGGATTCTGGAGACAGTTTTTCTCTGGGCACTTTGGGCAGAAAATGAAGAGGCTTAAAACCATACTGTTTTACTCAGTGTGTCTTGGGCACATTTAGTGAAAACTGTTGACTTGACAAAATTTATTATTTTCCTTGAAACAAGAACTGCTTTCAACATTGCAAAACAGAATTTGATTGGATTTTCTTTCACAACAATGAACATGAGCGCTATGTCCTAGGCATGCATAAAAAAAAGAAATTACCTGGAAACATGACATCAATTAGGAGACAGGAGTAAAATTTATTCTCACTTTCTTTATATCATTTTTGTGTTAAGTTTTAGCTTGTGGGAAGAGGTGTGGGGAGGATAAGTTGGTTCTTTTTCTCTCTTTCTTAAAGAAGGAATTACTCCAAAGATTATTTCCTAGCCTCATTTTTAATGAATGTGGACTTTATAAAAGATAGCAATTCTGTATGTTTTCATGTTCAAAATGCGTCAAGGGTTAGTCTTGGTTAAAAGCTATAAAAATATCAAACTGAGGCGTCTGGAGAGAAAGAGAATACTTTCCATTATTTAATCTTTATCATCTGACAGGACACACACCTAAATTCTAGTGCTCTGTCGCATGTGTAGGTGCTGTCTATCAGCCAGTAAAAGAGTAAAAGAGCCAGTTAGAGTATAAGACGTATTTTAATTATCTCTGAGTTTAAGAACCTAAGGATATGATAAGGATATGATATACAGTTCTGGTCCATGGAAAACAGAGTTTAGGTAATATGACACTGTAATGAGTAAAATCAAAGAATTTCTATTCAGACTGTGATTCTGTAAATTACTGTTTATAAATTGGCTGCTGTTACAAACTAGCTTTGCAGCCACTTTCCCATTATTTTCAAAAAGGGGCTTGACTGCACAAAGGTCTTCCACTCTCTGGTAAGGATAAGCATCAAGAGTAGAAGTCTCATGAGTACCTAAAGCCAAGGTGAGACACTTGTGCAAACTGCAGAAAAGGAAAAAACCAAAATCTTACCATGTTCTTGGCCGTTCATATAGTTACAGTTCTCTGTATTAAACAAAACATATTTTTGGATATATCAGAGGGGAGTGGAGAGGAGAGAAGAGGGAGAAGTAGTAGTAGTATTAGGTAAAATGCATAAAGCAGACCTTTAAGGAAAGGAACTTCACCAGAGGTCACTGTGACCCACATTAAAAAAAACTTTGTCAACACTGGATAAGTGGGCTTACAATTTTGTCACATAAATGTATGTTCAGATAAAGAGATAAATTAGGATGAATTTTTTACAGCTTGTAACATTTTTACTTTTCCAGATGAGGAAAAGTGATATGAATGCACAATTACAACAGTACCACAGCATTCACAGATTTAATAATTTGCAAGATATGAGTTACATAGTAGATATCTAACACTTCTATGTGTCACAAGACTCAGTGGCTAGAGACAGCTGTCTTCTCTGCGTGTTTTCAGCAGA
Source organism: Apaloderma vittatum (assembly GCF_000703405.1). Lineage (NCBI taxonomy): Eukaryota > Metazoa > Chordata > Aves > Trogoniformes > Trogonidae > Apaloderma > Apaloderma vittatum. The sequence goes on from NW_009718281.1 coordinate 47,217, forward strand.
TTTTCTCTATTACACCTCCTGAAGTTACTTGAAAAAATTTAATATTCTCACTTCCTCCTAGGTAAATCACTCCTGTGTTTTTCCTCCTGGAGTTTATTGTCTTTTTCTGTATTGTGTTTAGACTGAGGTCAATGGTTCTGGTCTCTGTTTCCTCCCCAGCTACCCTAGCCCACAGCCTCTCTTCCAGGCAGGAAAACCCAAGTGACGGTCAGCAGCGAAGTGAAGGTCAGAGATCTCCTTGGCTGGCCTTCAACACCTTCCCGCAGCAGTCTGAGTCAGCAGCACTCCTCGCAGATCAGATCTGCCTTGTTGCTTGAGGACACTCAGGGGAATAAAACTTTGTGACTGATGTCTCCTTTGTGAGAAGGAGTATTAATACCACCATTCACCTAAAGGTATAGCGCAGACTTCTGCAGAAAGCAGGCAACCAGGACCCTACATCCACAGCACACTAAGGTTCCTAAATCCACACATCCCCCAATGGTAAGAAAACCCTAGAGTACTTCGTAAGCCTCAGTTGTTTTTAGGTGAAGAATATGGCTTTGAATGTTTGAGTGGGATCTCTAACACACAGCTCAGTGTTTCACCATCAGCACTACCCATGTTCCTAAATGGAAGCAGCCACAGCTGCTCACTTTTGTGCTCCTACCACTGCTGTCACCACAAGCAGACCTACCAAAGCTGACCCTTCAGAAGACATCAAATAAGGAAGTCTGTTTTATGACTTCTGATGGTGCTTTCACCATGCCAGGACACTCAGTCTTGCCAAAATGGTACTAATTCTGAATAAAAGCAGTGCCACTTCAGGAATTTATTGGCAAAATCATGTCTCTCACCTTTCAGAATTCACCATGGCTGCAGATAACCTTGTGGACTCTCAGTTTCAACTGAAATTTAAGCATTTGAATCAAACTTAATAGGCTCAAGTCCTCTCCTTGACCAGTACAGATGGGGCTGACTATGGCTAAGAGTTGCACTCTGGTGAATACTGGTAGATTAAGCAACGCCAAAAGCCTTTTCTGCAGAAGTGGTGGAGTAGCCCCGATAAGGTTTTAGTCTGAGTCAGTTAGCATTTGTGAAAGTGCCAGGTTACAGCTAATTCATGCCTACAACTTGAGATTTAGCATAGGTCAGAGACTAATCCCAAAAGTCAGTTTGGGGGTGTTTTTTGAGTGTTGGATAGTTCAATGGTACAGACATACATCCTTCTAGTTCCAAATACATTTAGAGATAAATTCACTAACAGGGCAGTGAGGTATAGACACAGAAATCCCTCTGTGTCTCAGCAATTACTTCCTACAGTCCAAGACAACAAAGCAAAGAGAAGAAAGTATATAAGATGACACAAAAAAAAAAGGTTTGTCCTATGTTGGGAACTTTCTGTTCTTGGAGACAAAAAAAAATTCTGCTAACAACAAGACACAACGTATTCTTATGTTACAGAGTTACACTTGTAAAATGGAAACACAAGCTCACAGCTGATAAAGAGCCAGAGAGAGCATTCATCAGGCTGATTATAAATGTGTTCAGATAGCTCAGGGACTCTGAGGATTGAAATCATGAGATACTCTACACGGCAACATGGTTACTTAAATACCTCCTCTTCCACCGGGAGTTCAGACATTATGCAAAGGGAGGAAGCATATCCATTCCCAAGTGCTCCAGACATGGGACAGTTATGAAAAGCTTTTTGCACAAATGAAGCAAATGTAGTATCCCACAGGGAGACTGAAAAACAGCTTCTGTCACAACTTCAAAACCAACTGTACCTGAATGAACGGAGGCTGGAGGGTAGCTGGGTTCACAGACAGAAGTGTTTGTTGAAGTCAGTCACTCCCTCTTGAGGGTTGTGTATGTGAGTTTAAAACTTTATACAACTGCAGTAGATACAGCTGACAGCAAGAAAACAATTAGATAAACACATAAACAGTTGAGGCTATAATGCTATTAAAATGGATGTTCTGTAGCCATTTCTACAGCTGTTTTGGAAAGTCTCTCCTTGGCAGAACATGCTGGATTGTCATTCTAAATGCCTGCGCTTCCCATGCTGGTTTCCTGAGGAAGGGTTTGTGGATGGGCTTGTTTATTTATTACGTTTTTTTACCCCTCTTAGCTGTAGCTGTGGATTCCCCAGCCTTGTGAAAGTAGTCATTAGTTGTCTTGTTTAGCCAGGAGAAATCTGCAAAGAAACCAGCCCTTGTGCAGAGAGTTCCTGGAATTTTCTCCCAACCTTGTGTAAGAGCTTAATAAAATCAAATTTAGTTTTATGTAATATTTGTTACAAGGTTCTAGGTATTTTGTAAGAACAAAGAGCAAAAGAACTGAAATTATCTTTACTGTTCTGAAGTAAACCTTACCAAATCAAGTTCAGATGGGACTTGCCAAGGTGATCATCCTTCCAACAGGAGCAAGACAACAAGGATCAGACTGTCATCTTAAATAAGAACTGAAGGAAATAAGCATTACCTACATCCAGCATTCTCTAAGGCTAGTTTGAAGGCAAGTTCCTTGGCTGTGCCAGCCTAAAGTTGCAATAAACTCCAACAAAAACAATGGACAATTGCAGCATTTGTGACCTTCTGTCCCTCAAGTTCTGACTTGTTTTTTTCTCCGGGAAACAGAAAGCAACCTGGTTTTACGTGTTTTTAAAACCAACACTCCACTGCAAATACCTCCCCCTTTGGAGGAAGGTACACAGAACAAATGCCCAACAGATTTTAGTCACGTTATTTCATATACTGTTAGAAGAGGAACAGATGCTACAGCATTATGAAGCCAGCATAACAGTATAAAACATTGTAAAATACTACCTCTTCAGAAGACATTTATGAACTTGGCACTGAACAAGTAAAGCATAACAAAATACTACTTTGTGTAGAGTGCATGTCCTATTTATAGAAGTTATGTCCCTGACAAGAGTATCGATAATTTTCTGAAGTCTGCAGTTCTGTGGAGATTTTCAGCCACATCCATAGTATCAACAGCTGGTCACCCCTACAGAGCACTGCATGCTGCACAACCACCTGCACACTATTGTTCTGATCACTGAGTTCTCTTATATTATTACAGACTTACTGGATGAAAGCAACCCAAAGTGCTATTTCTACATTCAGGTGGCTGGAAGGACTTACCCATCCATTCTAACTAAATTGCCACCTCTCTTCATGCTTCAGGATCTCACTAGCTATGACAAATCTGTGAAGAAGCTTTCTGTCAGCTAGAGAAGCACCTCCTGCTTGCCACCTTCTCAAGAAACCAGAATGACAAGCTGACATCAGCCCAGCACTCTTTGCTGTGGTATGCTCACGCACTGCCTGATACCAGATTCAATTCAAGATCCTGTTCTTCAGCTCAGATCAAGGACTGAGCCTTGTATATCTCATGTACTACCTTGCTTGACAGCTTACCATGACCTAGCATGACAGCTGTGGTCATCGGTAATCACTGCCAAAAGGGAAGATCATAGGAGTGGGTGGAAAGGAAATCAGACATTCCTGGCAGCTGGCCCACAGCTCTGAAGCTTCCTTTCACCAAACATCAGACTGAAAACAGATCTCCGCTTGCTGAAGAGAAAAGTATGGGCTTCCACTTTTCAATCACTTCTCCCTAGCACAGTGTACAAACGGTTTCCTTTCCCCAAAGAGAAAAGGAGAAAAGAGAAAAGGCAAAGGGAAAAACACATGCGTTCACCCAGCAGAGTGAAAAACAAAAGGGCTAAAGAAAGCTGTTCCTCCCTGGTTTGTTACTGTCATTTGTGTTAGCGACAGTAGATTAGACAGGCAGGGAATGATGGCCCTTGGAAAGCAAAACAGAGAAGTGTTTACCATATAAACAGAGAATTAAAGAGTTACGCAACACAGAAAAGTTTTAACTTGTTCTTTGATGAGAACACTACATAAAAAAGAATATATTACAGCAAAATTTAATATGTGCTTTTACTGTTAAATTTTCACAAATTCAGCAATTATCTTCAATGTGGTTCCCTTCAAGGGCTCAGCAAGATTATCTCTGCCTCCAAGGACAACGAACCAATTTTATTCTCCTAAATAACTCATCTGAACTCAACAAAATTCTATGGTGTTTAGTTCTATAAACATTTCTCTTAGAAATGTGGAAAAGGTTCTGCTTGTTTGCCTAAGATTCCATCGGTTTTTAGGGCAGCTGGAAGAGAAAATTAAAAAGAGGAACAACCACCAAAGGGGACTGTGAAATAACACGGTCTACAAAAACCCATTGATTTGAAAACAAATAAGTAAGATTTAGTGGCTATGCCCACTATGGTAAAACCCCAAAATCCAAGACTTTTCCTGGCTTCTGGGTTGGTCGATAATTTCAGAATGGTATTGTGAAATCCCCCATCTATTGACTCCAGCTGAGTGAATTAGAATTCTGCAGCACTTAGACATATTTCCTTAACAGCAAATGATACAAATAATCACTTCAGGAGACAGCAGAGTATGCAACATGGGGTCTTTTTTTTAAAAAAAAAAGATATTGTTATTATAAAACTGAAAGACCAAAGCAATAGTGACAACTCCCCAACAGATTTTGTCAAACCAAATGCAATCAAAACCATCCCACAGTCTCTGAGGTTGTACACACTGGTGGTTTAAAACCCTCTCTCTAACCTCATCACCACAACTCTTTCAAGTGAACAAACATGCAAAGACATTTCCAGCACCACAGCAATGTTGACTCGGAGCACTGCTAACTCCTACCAAAAGGCTGTGGGAAGCACAGTAAAATGATGGAAGGTTTCGTTTATTAATCTGTGATGAAAACCAGGCTTCTGTTGATGGAGGGAGCAAGGGGAAGGGTAAAGGTAGGCTTGTCTGTTTAATGCTTGGCCCAGATATACCTTTTTTTTTTAAAAAAAAAAAAAAGAAGAAAAAACCAAGCATCTGAGTACATTGCTTCTGGCTGTGTCTTTCTGTACATTGCCGGTTGCCAGCATTCACAAAGCACAAGTTATGTAATGCGCTCCTATCAGGAGTCCAAGTTCAAAAACATTTCATGAAGTCCCATGCTGTTCTTGCCAGAATAATTGTTTCTGATAATAAAAACTCTGTATCATCCTGGTTCAGCCATCTTGGCTCTCTCCAATGACAGCACTTCGTGCTTCCCTCAATCTCTTCTCCCTCCCTCCACCACAACCATCTCTGCTCATTTCTTTAGGAGACTATTGTCTTCCCTAAAACCCTTCACCAGCTTTTGCCAGAGGAAAAGAAAAGGAGGACACTTGTAGTTTTGCCTTGCCTGTGCCTCTGAAACAGGCTGTTTTGCCTTGCTCATTATTTGGAAAATCCTCATTTCTTTGGCAAATTCAGAGGAAACTGGATTTACGATCAGAAGTGTATTCATCGCATCAAAATACTCACCACATTTAAGTATTGACAGAATAGCTTTTCTGACCTAAATTTGAGAGCAAAGACCTAAATTTCATAGCAATTTGCTGCCTGTAAATGCGTCTATTCCTGATGGAATCATCTGAGGCACTTTTCAGGGAAATTCTGCAACTTTTCACAGAAATAATTATTGGATGACTTGTTGAGTGTAGAATTTCATTTGCAGTCACTCTGTCACTTTGGTCTCATTAAAATCAATCAGGCACACAGATAAGAGCATGTAATTATTTAAGATATCAAAATTAGAGTGCATAAAGAGGAAATAATGCAGGATAGATCTCTCTTTTAATCTATACTCAATGTTTTTATGCCAGTACATGAATGTGTAAATACTAGTCAATACATTTCAGCATGTAAACAACAGCAGTCTGCTTCCTTGCTAAAATTTAAATACAAGATTTTTTTGATTTTTTTTTTTTTAAAAAAGCAGTAAGGGTCAGAATTAGTACAAAATGCCCTTACCAAACAGCTCACAAAATACATGCTTAAACTCTGAACACTATTAAACTGTGCATCCTTACAATTCCTTTTCCAGTGTAGTTGTTAATATAGTCAAAAAACACCTAATTTTTTAAGAATGAAATTTGACTCATTATGTCTAAGTAAATATGAACTTTAGTCCAAAGTATCTTTGGGAGGTTTGATCCATGAGAGTCAGTCAAAGGATTCCCATTTCTTTCAGCAGGCTTCAACACAGATGCTTGGAGCAAGGATATCTGGGGAAAATGTGTTTAATGTTAATGGTTTACAAGTTACTGAAAAAGTGCATTGATGGAAACCTCCAAAGCACAATTAGACAGACTGACAGATAAAATATCCATATGTAAATCTTAATGTATTTCATCATGTGTGTTGAAACAAAGGAGATGAAAGATGAAAAATATAAAAGTTATTTCTATAATAGCAACAGAAACTTTCTATCATTCCTTTGGACACAGTTAAATTTTACGTCACCTAGTTATCTTAAATTTATGAGGAAATTTTTCTTTAAATATTTTATCTTAAAATTTGGGGATTTTGTTTGTTTATTTGTTTGTGGTAGTTTTCTTCAGAGTTAAAACTGATGATTCCTAGAAAAAGGAAAGGAAAAAGGAAAAAGAAAATTGTCAGACCTCATTTATCTTGAGTTCAGTCTTCAATTTTTAGTTAGACAAAGCTCACAAGGACTTCTGTTCTAGTAATTTTTGGTCTAACAAGCTTCAAGCCATATACACAGAGGAAACCCACTCTTTTTTTCAATAAAAGGAACATTTAAGATTACTACTGTTAAACACAGAAGGAAAAGCCTTAATCAAGACTCTTTCCACTTTATTTTAGCAGCTCCAAACACTAGTTAATTCTTGCAGTGAAGGTAACAGAGATTAATTTATACCTCTCTAAGGCACAGAAATATTGACCTTCTTCCCAAGTCTATGAGAGAATCATCGATAGAAGTCAAATGTTGCTGGTTTAATTTCCTAGTTATAAGAAATATCTTAACAATGAAAACTACAAAGAACTTCCTGCAGTCACTTGGAGCTCAAATCCTACAACCTCTTCAAAACCTCACAAGTCTTGTTTCTGTGAGTTCCTGGGGAAATCCAGGCAATACTCTTTAACTGACCGTAGGACAAAAGGCTATACCAAGACCTGCTTTGGTTTTTATAACTATAAAATAAGGCTGATGGTACCAACATTTTAAAAATGTTTTGGGTTTTTTTTTCACATACAATGCTGTTGCATTTATGCCTACAGAAATCAAACATAGTTCACATATTCAAATATGGTTCGTAGACTGTGTCATCCCAACACAGAGGTCTGAGAAAAATGAATAGAAAATATGGTAAGTGTTAGCTTGCTGCTTCATGGAAAAGCATTTTGAATGAAACATGTAAAATCAGCAGCTGTGTAAGCAAAGAATAGACATTCTAATTTGTATAGCTTACAGTCATTTTATATCATAACATAAGCAAAAAAAATTATTTATTGCTACAATATGATTTCTTTTCTCCCTACAGTGTATTAAACTTTGAAATGTTAATGACTCATTTATGTTTCACGTGCTTTGCAAAATAATGCAAATAGCCTTTGAATCTACACAAAACAACAATTTGCTAAATATTTTGTTGGCTTTGCAAGGCAAAAGAAAATGTACAAACACTCTTAATGCACATTGTGGAAAGGACCAACAAATTCTTCAGGTCCTAAATACCAGTTCTGGAGTATGTTTTGAACAAATTGTTGATTAGCTGCAAGAGTTATAATATAGTGTTAGCTAATACTTGAAAATCTGCCTGGTAAGCTTGAATTAGCCTGAATTTAAAACAGGCATATAATAATGTACCTGGGACTAGTAGTATTGACACTACTACCAGACAGAAGTCACTTCAGTATTGATCTGGAGTGAGAAGAGAACAAGACCATCTGTGCTTTTAAAATATTGCTATGAAAAACTGAAATCAACAAACTTACACGTCCACATGAGTAAGAACGCAATACAAACCAGCATGAAAATACAAACCAGTATGATTGACTTCAGCAGCAGTCATAAAGACAGAGGAATCTGGACACCCTTCAAAATTATTACTGAAGGAAGAGAAGGTATTTTGGTATATAATCTTCAAAACATGATTACAACACGCTCCTAAGGTCCAATGTCCATTTCAGCAAACACAGATTGCTTGCCTTACAGTGCAAATAGACAATGGATTTAGGAAAGCTGAGTGACTGGTGGAAAACACTGTAGTGAAAATAGCTATTTTCACTAGTTTGCTCCACTCAGTTTCTCAGCACCATCAGTTAAGGCTCACTGCAAGGAGAAGCTTCTACATGCTCAGAAAGTAGCAATACAGAACTATCACAACAGTAATTCTGCATTTCAAGTTTATCACATTAATTTTGTTTAGGTACTCAGTGAATACTAAGGTACTGTTGTGTTTGCATTTATGCTGAATAGACAAGATTCCTTTTTCATTCAGGACCACACTGTTATTAAAACCTTCTATGTGTCTTAGAAGTATGTGCCAAAAAGCATTTTAGGGGTAAATATCAATTCTTTCCTCTTTGAATCTCACTCCATTTTAGAGTATGAGAAGGTACTTCATGTAGTAGAGCTTAAGAAGGTACTTCAAGTTGTAGAGCTTACATTTGAATGCTATGATTATCTTTGGCAAGATTCAACCCATCTGCTTTTACCTGCATAAAACATGGGAGCCTCCTCTACATCTCGTATAAAGTTCTTGCACACTATTCAACAGAGGCCTAAACCCAAATTTAGACCATTAAGCGTAGGTGAATTGTATTTTACTTTTTCTGATTGGCATCCACTTTGGATCGGGCTATCACAGACTTACACCATGAGCTTTCCTAGTCTGTGGTGAGAAAATCCACACTAAATCACCCACTGGTGTGAAAGAACTTATGGATGCCAGTAACTTCTATTAAAAACAATAAATACACTAGTCCCTACAGCATAGTGATTCATGAAATTACATTCTGTAGCATCTCAAATAAAGGAAAATGTGTAGTCTACAAAATAAACACTGAAGAAGTGCAATAACAGAGAAGTTTATAAGATTCCAAGTAGTTAATAAACAGGACAAAACCAACATGTCCATACGCTGGCAGAACAATGCCTCAAGAATCATGCACCTCCTGTGAACAAATATTTGTTAGAGGGTTTCATTGCAGTTTTTTTTGATGTGTCATACTGCATTCATAGGATAACATCTGAGAAGACGAGCAATGAAAGAATAAATGCTTTGTATTACAGTAATACCTATTTTTTAACCTTTGGCTGCACCTGCTCCACGACCTTCTAGTAGTACTCCTGCCTAGCGGCAGTCTCATCACAGAACCTTCAAAAAAATAAGAGAATGAACTCAGAGCAAAATAATTATGCATCCCAATGAACTGGCAATTTAAGCTAATAATGTAGGAGTTGATAAACGCATAGTAATTGCAACACGTGACAGAGACTTTTAGGGCTAGTATTGGCCTCATTAATTGTCTTCCTAGATAATCTAATGATCTTGTGATCAGCACCAGGAGAGGCACAGGCATCGTCAGATGAAAGACTTGAGACAACTGACTGTTGGCCAAAATCTCCCCCTCCTCCTCTTCCCACTCTGTAGCACTCAAAGTATTTTAACTCTCTACAATGAAGGTATGTGATCTCAAAAAGACCTGGCAGAACTAAAACAGCTATCTCAGATGCTGGACACACCGTATTTCCAAAATACTTTTTTCACCCTCCATTCCATGCTACTATTTGTAATAAAATGCTACAGAAGACACATAACCTTTTGAATTAAAAAAAAACAAAACACCACCACAAACTTATTGTAAAATATTGTATTATTTTATATTACCTAATACAGTATATATTTAAAATACCTAATGAGAATAATAAAACATAAAAATGGCTTTTGACATAACAATGTCACAAACAGGGCCATAACCTGCTCTGAAATTTTTGGAAATGCTGTAATAAAATCATCAGCATCCAAAGAGCTTTTTGCCTAATACCATGTCTGAAGCAGAAATGGTGGTAATAACAATGAGAATTTGGGGAAGAAAAAGCTATTACAGGTATAGCCTGAAAAGGCTGTGCATGCTCAACACCAGGGATCTGCAGCATCCGCTGCTTGCAAAGAGAGAGAACAGGGACACTGTTGCAGGCAGATGGAGAGCACAGCACAAATCTCAGCCCCAAGAAGATAAATTATTTTATCTTTGTGTGGCTCAGAACATCACAAATGCTGTAGGAGGAGCTCCAGTTAAGTCAAAGAAAAGGCTACAATCTCCCTACCAGTGTTGTGGACCCACGGTGCCTTCCAGGACACACCTACACTTAGGCACCCACTTCTGGCAACCCCAAGATAGGTACATTGAACAGAATTATTTTAATCTTTTTCCTAGGTATTTTGGCTAAACCCTTGCTGAAAGCATGGAGAGAAAAAGAGCCAAATTAGTTCTCCGTTAAAGTACAATAGGTCTTCCTGAAGGATGTGGGAGAAGTGGTAACTTACGATTTCCACAGATGCTACTGAACAAAAAAAGAGGCATGACCACTACAAGACTACGCAAACAGTTGAATCCATCTGGAAGAAGACATCCTCATATATATCCACAATCAGATGAAAAAAATCAAGGAAAAAAGGATACCCAAGAGTGACTGCAGACAGGCAATTATACAACAGCTTACAACACAGCTGCAAAGATCAATGCAACATTGTGTTGCATGAACATATGCATCCTGAGACTGTGCAGACTGGACATTTTTAATTGTTCAATTTTATACAGTTTCCATATGATCCTACATAGGATACCACAGTCAGTTGAGCATCAGATTACTGGAAACATATGACAAAAACTAGGGAAGTTTCTGAGCTGAGCAGTGCTTTGTAATAGATTATTATTTAATTTTCTGTATAAAGGCATTAATAGCAAATCTAAAAACTCTCAGAGAAAAGACTGTAAGCATCAGTCTGGTAGCATTTGCAATGTAAACACCAAGAATGGAGGGAACAGATTCTAACTGTAGACACAGAAAAGTAACTCATCTATTGAAGAAAAGAATAAATCTTGAACAAGAAGTATCAGGCTTTGGATTAATGTCTTAAAAAATATAAGGGAATCTTCACCAGGTGAATATCCATTAGCATAACAGAAGACTAGATTACTTTAATAGGCCATTTCAAAAATATACTCTTCAGATCCTACTCTGTACTGTACCAGAGTTTTCAAGCTATTGATTGGCATGAGGTGAAACCTAAAGAAATTAAGGGCACTCACAAACACATGAGAGTAAAGAAGAATATATCTATGGATATATTCTGTATGGATTCCTTTGAGGCTCTGCTTGCCAGAGGAGTGCAGACACCTGAGCTCCTGGCAGGAGACAAAGGGCTAGCTCAGGGACCCCACAGCAAAACTGCATTAAACAGCTATTCTGCACTTTCTTCAGGAAAACAAGGAACTTCCTAACTTTGGATTATCGTTTTTTTTAACGGTTTGAACTCGAAATTGTCGTTGTTTTGCATTTTGGATTTCTCCAAGATTTATTTCCCTGTCCTAGGTGGCTGCAGTCTTAAGAAATGCAGTATGTCCCACAGAGACATCAGAAGCAGCGTGGGGAAATCAGCCACACAATCCCTGCCTTCAGCACGTCAGCTGACCAACTGTACCTGAAGAAATGACTTACCCAATGCAGAGATTTATAGACTCTGTCTTATAATTTAACTTGTAGCACAGCAAAATATGTTGCGTTATCCACTTTATCTTCTGCAAAGACATGTGTCTGCAAAGGCAAAGAGATGCATTTACCTCTCATCCGTCCGCATGGCTCTACTGTTTGCAGCAATTACTGCTTGCCTGCAGACTTCTCTAATCACTGAGCAGAGAGAAAAGAATTCTTCTAATTGCTGAGTGGTTTTAGTTTCCCAAAATAGTTGATCTTCTTCCTTTTTGAAGAAAAAAAACTTTCCCCTGCGCCTCTGCCTGCCTCTCCACCCCCTTCCCGCTGGCAGACATGAGAAGAGAGCTGTGTTTGTTTTCACGGTAAATGGGAGGCTGGGGCAGCAGCACAGTTGATCTCACAGTTTCCAGCTGCAATATTTGATTTCTTTACAACTGCACATATGCAGAACTCGGAAACTAAACTAGCCCAGTAAGAGCAATATGCGTAAAAATCTCACAGCAAAGGGGAGGGGAGGGGCTTGAGTAGCAACAGCACAGTTCTTGACATGAAAGCAAATATTCCACCTAAGAGATGTGAGTTATTTGGGCCAAAAATTGCTGAACACTGCAACCGAGCCCTTACATCCACATATAGAGACAAACTAGACAAAGTTAGGCAGTTTTAGGTCACCTGAAACTGTCCCTATAGGGTTCAGGAAAGTAACTTCAAGGTCTGCTTAGAAAAAAAAGATAAAAACTGTCATCAGAAATGTTGCTTATCTCCCGCTGACAGAGACAACCATGTATCAGTCACAATGACAATGCTGGTTTGCTGCTTTGAAGTTAATGTAATTCGTACATACAGAATTTTTGTCTTCAGCATTACTAAGTATTTACATTAGAGAGGGGTTGGCGTTGTTTTGTTTTGTTTTTTAATTGGGTAATAAGAAGACAGAAATATGTTTCAACAGGAATTCAAACTAGATAGACAGAATTCACAAAAATGAACAGTTAAATTTTAAGTCACATTTTTAAGAATCCTAAAAAATATCTGGTCAGCAGGAGAAACTCAAAACTTCTCGAAATGGAAGAGCTGAAGCTTGAGGAGGAAATGGATTATGTATATATCATTACTAGAATTTTTTTGACAGCATTGTCCAAAATGTTCAAATAATGGACATCCAGAGGTAAAAAGGCGATGTGTGATACTCCCAGCCCTGGCATTAACCTCATTATCTTTGCAGTCTTTATTAACTATATATTCAAGCCAGGAGGAGTAATTTACTTTTATTTTATTTTAATGGAAATGCTTCCCTCATGTACAGACTTTCAAATTGAGATTCACCAAGTAGCACACGCTTCTGGAAGACTCTGGATATCCTGAGGCCCCAAAAAGCTGAGCCTGAGCCTGCAGACTCACTGAAGCAGATCTGGAAGCCCAGAAACCTCCTGGCTCCAAGTGAGGCTCCCAGGTTCTAACTATGGCAGTTCCCAAGTAGACTGGTGCAAGGCAGGCTGTGTTGCAGATAATTAAAAGGGTTTCCTTAAAAAGAGGCACATTTCCTCAGAAAGCCTTTTTTTGCCTCTATTGGCAGATCAAAGCTGACACTTTGCAGTACACTTTTGTTTCATCCTGTTCAGCTTTTTAAGAGAGGATGTTTTTTGGGGGAAGGGTCTGGATAGCTCTAGCTGTCCATGCATTCTTACCTTAAAAACAACTTTTGTTTTTACTTCAAGATCGGTGACACAGAAAAGATCGCTTGTGAACAGCATTGTAATGAGTGTGGTTAGCCCTACTGTTACTCTGCAAGTTATCAGGCAAACCTGAGTTTTGTTAATATTTTCTAGAGACCACCTGGACAGAGTTGGTGTGTGGTCCAAACCCCACTGATGAGAAGGTTCAGATGACAGGTATTAAGAGCTAGACCACTGCTGCAGACCCAGTGACCTGGGTATTTCCAACCCCAGCTTTAACTTATCCGGAGCCATTATTCACCAAGCACATCAAGTCAGTGGGAGCTATTTTCACCCTGCCCTGGCATAGATGCTTCCAAATGAAATGACGATAGGAAGCACTCGGATTTCTTTCAGATCTCAGAAACGTTATTGCAATTTGGGAAGTACTAATCACTCCAGCTGGTTCATTCCAGGACAAGCACAGAGAGAAGAAAAACAAGGCTCTGAAAAAAGAGCAAAAGAGCAAAGCAGACCTAAAGCAAAGAAAAGTAGAGGTGCATGGTGAACTGGCCTTGGATGTGTCTTAGCGAGAGGTTACAGAGCGCTTCTCACTCCCTCTCAACCAGTCCCATTCTGACACTATAAAACAGAGCAACTCAGGGTGACTCTGAATTAGGCCAGATAGAGGTAGCTTCTCCATAACCGTACACTGGTTGGGAACTGGTGTTGCACAGCCATGTTTGCTCTGACACGGTGCCCTCTTTAGGGCAAACCGCAGGAGACCAACGGCAAAGGTGCCCATCCCACCACTCCCTGCCAGTAGTGACTGCTTGCGGGCAATGTAACTCTCAATGAATTCCTTGCACTTCCAGAGGAGCAATGTGGAGACAATTGAGCACAAACTGAGGGCCCCAGGTGTTGACTGAACACTTTATTAATTTCCACAGTTAGCTCAGAGACCCCTCAGACCTGGCATGCCTTGGGGTGGGACAACGCAGACTTCTGCCCACAGGGCTGTGCCAGCCTCGCACGTTACCAGAGTCATTCCAGTTGTGCCCAGGTTAATAAACAAGAAACTTGCTACTTTATTCACAGTGCAACCACCAGCTGGATACATTGCAGCCAACAACCAATGTTCATATTCATCACGTAATGTTGAACATTAAAGATTGCTGTGACTTAATATATGTGTTTGCTCTGCAGAAAAATTTCTCCTGCATAATATTCATATCAGATAACTTCTACAGCAAGTTCCTACCTGTAGATTTCTAGAGGGATTCAATTAATTATTTAGTCATCCCCCAAACACTGCTATCCTTCCAAGTTTACATTTAGCTACTTCTTTGAATGTTTAGAGCTCATAATTTTTAATTAAAATTAATTGAACTGCAGAGTTCAATATCCTATAGTTATTTTACAGAGTGCTTCTCTATATATGGTATTTCAAGATTATGATAAAAAAGAAAACAATCAGTTTATTTTGCTCACACTGCATCTCTCCCAGTTTGGTCATATCTGAGAGTACTAAGGATTTCTAATGTAAGAGGCTTCATAGCTAAACTTCTCCTTCTCCTTATCCTTCTTTTGGCCCCAAGTCCCTACCCAAAATACAATCTCTCACCCTGATAGAAAGTGTCCTTATGAATACAAATGCACGCAGACAACTTCTTATTTGGCAGCTGTATAACATTATGGACTTATTATCCGTGAAAGAGTTCTACTTTCCTCAAATTGGAATTAAAGTGCATTAGGAAACCAAGAAAAATGTTGTTATTGCCCATCACACTGGGTCAGACAGCTTTATAAAATCCCCAGAAGTAAAAGAGAAAACCGCTCGCTTTTTTCCTGTACCATTGGTATCATCTGACCGACTGCTAATTGTACTGCTGAGGTTTTAAAGACCTCTATTCAGGTAAGTTCTGGCCAAAAAAATCCCCTCTCATTCATCAAAGCACAAGGACTTTCAAGAGTAGCCTAGTAACACAGAAAAGACTTGAAAATCCTCAAAGTCCAGCCACCTATGGAGCGATCATGTGAAAAAATGTCAAAGAATCACTTTTGTAAATGCTTAAGACAACTGCTACTGAGTGGTAAATACAAAATACTGTTTAATTGCAATTTTCAAAAATTCTTCCTGCTTTCAGTCATTATACGTCTGTCCCTCTGATGGAAATGGGAATTCTTTCAGTTTTCAAGCCTGTGCTCTCCTTTCATTGCAATGAGTACCTAATTCAGAGCTTTAAACTGTGTTCTGCAATGCATAATTAATCTGGCTTCATAGAGACCTGGACAAAAGACCCCATTCAATCTTCAGCTCCTTCCCCCTGAGATATTGTTATTTCTAAAAACTCCTGCCAGCTGGGCTGGAGGGAAATCTCAGCACTGTGGGAGAATGAACAAACTACAGGCCTCCGAGGGATTTGAAGTAACTATCTGACTAAATTGGATTAGAAAGTAAGGAAGGGGAGGGGAAGGAGAGCTTATTCTGAAGTCTACAAAAGCTCATAAAAAATTCTTAGAAGATTTTCATATGGTGAGGGGGAGAGAAATACGCAAGTTTTTATAACAAAACGGCAAAAGAATTTTAAAACATGCGTGAGCCAATACACTTGGGGATGTTTGAAGGGATTACTGCTGGTATTATTTCAGGAAAACTGTTGTGTCTGCCTTTGAGCTTTGAAATGGAGTTTCTCTGCAAAATCTGGGCTGCCCGGCAAACCAAAATAGTCATACTTTCCTTCCAGGTATTTGATACGTCTCCTATTTGAACTTATAACGTGGCCTAATCATAAGTTGCTTTAAATTTCCTCCTAAGCACATTGCAATTAAAAGCCTCTGGCCAGAAGGATTTCAAAGGGCTGCGGAAAAACAAATGCAGTCTTGTTAAGAAAGCCAGCACCCTGCTTTTGCTCTCCGCAAGCTCGTTCTCCAAAGCGTGTCGATGACGCTGCCCAGATCACCTGGCCACCTCTCACGCATTTCACAATATTTTTAGCAATCACGTGTATACTCGGGAATACTGCCCCATTTACCATCAGACTTTTTGGAAGATGAAGTGGAAAAAGCTCACGGCCCCATTGGGAAAGTGGGTGACCGAAGAAAAAGACACTCTGAGCTCTCTGCCTCGCTCTGCTGTCCCCCACCAACACAGACCAGCTCGCAGGCTGATGCTGTAGTTGAATGAGGTTATGTGGGTGTAGTCCAAGACAAAACATGGCTTCCTAGCTTCAGAAACAGTTTCAAAAGCCAGATCTTTTAGCCACCTTAACCAACTCTCATATTTCAATGGGCAGCCATTGCAACGGCTAAGGTAAAACAGACTAGATTGTAGGTTTTTATATTTTACAGAAAGAAATTATATAGATGCCTTGAGAAAGGCCAGCACCCTCACCTAAAACTCTTTTGCTAGCACCATCAGAAACTTAAAAGTCGTAATAAGATCCTGGCAATGGGACCAGCTTCCTCTCTTCCCCTTCATTCATGCCAGCCCATCATGAAGGTGGCTGAGCCACCCGGGCTGCGGATCCTGGGACACAATTCCAGGGCAAAGAGTTAAAAGCATCCATGCAAAACACTAATTTCTCCACAGCCAAAAGGAATGAAAACATTCCCTAAAAGTTGATCTATTTAGGACTTGCATGTCATTATAGACCTGTGAAAACCGGGGTAGTTTTCAGAGGCCTGGCATGCACTAAAGAGACCATCATCCATGATGAGAAATGCACGTTGCTGGACAATGCATCTGTTTAAAAGACAGACATACAAAAATTTCAATCCATCAGAGGAATCTTAATCAAAGATTCCATTTGTGTTTTTCATTATCATAATTTGCCATTTCTAGACCTATTATCACAGAATAATTTTCCATAATCTACTTTTGCCCTGGGGAGGAAGTGCATGGAGGAAAGGGATTAAGACGGGGGAGGATTGGGGGGGGAGAGGAGGAGAAAACAAGGTTCAGCAAACTCTTTAAAACCAGTGGAGATTTTTCTAAGAGTGTCACTTCATAAAGAAACACTTGCATGTAACTTAGCGACAGTAAAACCAACAAGAATACTGGTAGCTCATATTCCAGACAAACAGAGAAATGTTTAAAACATTAACGTTTTATACAAAATCCACATAGCCCATTTCCAGTTCCTTTAATTCCTGGGGTGCAGGAAAAGCAAGTCAACATCACCACATTTTCTTTCCCAACAAACATAAAGAGCCACTTTTGATAACTGTTACACACAATCCAAAGTCATTGGCTATTGTCAAATTCACATTGAGGTATCACATAAAAAATCCTTTCTTAAAACAGTAATCCAACAAGTCTGAACAGCCCTGCAGCATTTCTCAAAAGGGACAACTAAAGGTTTCGCATTGGTGAAAGAGAAAATCCAGTGGAGGAAAAAAAATCAGCGTCATGTTATTTAGCTAAACATATCTTGAGTAATGCTAACACCTAAGTAAAACAACTACCTAAACTAGTGCTGACTTCTCGCAAATGGAGGAAAATCTCTACCATTGCCAGTGGATCTAACGCTACAGTAAGAGTATCAGATACACCCTCTCTATTGACAACACCTATTTCAAGGCATCCTACCCAAAACTGTCAGTGGTGACTGCAAGGGGTGAAGGACAGTCAGTCCAACCCAAGGCAGCAGAAGTCAGCGTTAAAACACCTTCCCCACGCTCCAGACTGTGCCCTGCACTGCTGTAAGCACAAGACCGCACAGAAGATCTGGCAGGTGACACTTTCCCCACCGGCTGCTTAGACACTGTACCCTGCTATGGTCAGGATCTTTCCTAGCAATGCACAAGCAGCTCTCCTCCTTCTCACCCCGACCCATTACCTCCAGCCCACCTGTGGTGCTGGCACTGCCTGAGGAGCTGCATCTTGACTGTTGCAAGAGTCGTGCAGCACACTCAGGGTGGGAGCAGAGCCAGAGCAACCATTACGGGTGTGTATGCAAAACCCAATTCTGCTGCTCCAGGAAAGACAAAATAACTTGTTCTCCCCTGCAAGGATGACAGGAGCTCAGTAGCAGCACTGGGCAGGCAATGGAGGGAGGAAGAGGGGAGCCTGGCAAGGCTGCAGGTCAGGTTTCTGCAGAGGAGTTGAGGTTCACTCCTGCTGCAAGGAAGGGAAAAGAGCTGGCGTGGAAAGGAAAGCCACCAAGATCAGGGTTTGCCTTTGTGTGAGGGGTGGAGAGGGCATGGAGCAGAGGTGTCTGCCTCCTGAGGAAGTAGGTCCTTGCTCCCAGCCACACCACTGCAGGGAGAGGGAGTGGGACGTGGATCAAGACTTTCACTCTTACAACTCCCAGAGTATTTCTCCCTTAGAGAAGAAAACCATGGCATGACAAAAAGCAGGATTTGTCCCATATTACAGAAAGAGTCAAAGAGGAACCTGAAACTTTTGGACACAACTTCTCCTTCCACATACACTTCTGTAAACTTGGGATACTAAACAGACACGCTGCTGCCCATCCTGCTCCCAGCTCTACTTGCTGCTTAGCCCCACTACTTACACTGCACCCACAGTCTGGCAGCTGACCTGCTCTGCAGTTGCTCCCTAACTTGCTCCACACATATTCATCTGCACATACATACTCAACGGAACAGCTGCAGCAGATCAGCCAAATAACCACAACAGCTATCTGACTCACTTTGAATGACATGAGTGAAACACTCCACCCCAGCCCAGCCCCACGGGGCCAGCGGTGCTGCAGGCACAGTGGTCGCCTCCACCGTCACCAGCCACAGTTGGCTGTCCCAAGGGCTCTCATCCAGCCTCGTCTTCCCCCACAACCCTGACATATTTAAAATTCTGTCCTGCATAAACATGAGGGGAAATTTTAACTCTGTTTCGTTAACTCTGTGTCTGCTGCCAAATTGAGAATCCACAAAAATCTCTTAAAAGGGATGAGTGAATATCAAAATGGGAAGCAGAGTTCTTCAACAACTTTGTCTGTTGTGGGGCACTTGAGCTCCACACCTCAAAATCTAGAGTCTGCCTTGTCTCATAAAAATAGGCCATTAACTTCCTTTTTCTTAATGCTTAGTCTGTGTTTTAAAAGTATACTCAAATAACTCTGAGACAATTTAGTTCCTTGTTTTTCCCCCTCTTCCTCAAAACCTTGGACTGCTGTTCACAGCAATCCCCAGAACAAAATAAGAGTAAGACTAAAAAGGGCTCAAGATCATGGAAAACATGGGGCAAAATTTCCTGTTACTTACTCTGATATCATCTTTGATTTACACAGAAAAAGTTTTAAGAAATTGGACCATTAGATTCTGAAAAGGAGACAGCAGTCCCTCTTCAATATAGCTGCCACATAGATCTAAACAGCCCGAGAAATTTCCATAGAGGGACTCCCACAGCTTGAAATGCAGGCACAGAAATACTCCAGAGCAGACCCAGTTATAGTCCCCAAGTCCATCTTCTGGTGCACATTTCTGAGTATGCACTCTATGTAACCCCTCTTGTTTTTAGCCATCTGCTGCATAAGTTGCAGACTTCACTGTTCCACATATACCATCTCACTCTAATCTCCCTGTTGAAATGTAACCCTTAAAAATTTTGAGTCTAGGAAATGCAGTTACTCAATATTTTCAAGAAGGTCTAAACTGGACATCAACCCCAAAAAATGTTGCTTAAATGGAATACAAAAATGAGTATGAGGCTTCTCATTCAGCTATAACATTTAATTTTGCATAGAAAATAACTCAGAGTAGAAATTGCTAACTTTAAAGTTCAACAAATCTTACTGAAATCAGTCATGCATTTTAAGCATAAAGAATAAAAATTTATAGAAAGTAAAATGAGATGACAGTGGTGTAAATGGAACATTGGTTCAAGTTTTGGGCAAAGGCATCCTTAAAGATTTATCATTTTTACAAGTCTATTCCTGTCCAGTATTATAGTAATAGCAATGAGATCCAGAAGAAATATTTTGGCTTGTCAGCTTTAATAAAGATGACATCACAGAGACTCTCAAGAGAACAGAGACCCAAGCACAGAATCAGACACACCATGCTGAGGTCAGAAGGTTTCCATTTGCTTGGCTCTATTAGCCCAGGAAGAACAACCTGGAGGAGTATTGCTTTGCACACAGGCTAGGATGTCCCACATAACACATGCCTCACCAAAAACAGAGTAAAACATAGTTAGTTCTTCTGTTATCAGAAGTGCAGCTCCTTAAAAACTTTATATGAAGGATTTAAAATGAAACTAGGAGAGCAGATGGAATCCAGTGATGAACTAGTCTGTTCTATCAAACAGTGAACAAAAAAATTAAACTAATTACTTTTTATCCAAGGGCACATTGTTCATATTACATAAAGATAACACCTATACTTTGGCATTAGCTATTGACAGAGCACAGGATAGACCTCTTCTACTTATGCTGTAAAAATACACCGTGGTCTTGCTTAATAGTAGTCATGAAGAGCACAAAAATAGTTGGGGAAAGAGCTGGGAGCAGGATGTACTGTCTCCTGGCGTGCAGCTCGGTACACGTTCCACCAAACTGCAGCTCAGTGAGCTAATGGATGATGACGCAGACTCACATGTGTGCTCTCTCTCCCACCCAGGTGGTATTTTTATTTCTAACCCCCCTTTCTCTGGGTTGCAGGGAAGTTTGACAGAAGCACTGAGCATCACACAGGTTGCTTAGGAGATGGCAGCCTCTGGCCTGAATTTTGCCCTCTGACCAAAACAGAAAGCAGTTTAAAGCTTAGGTTGAAGTTTCTGTTAGCAAAACATTATTACAGATGGGGAACACAAGATTGGGTGCATGTAATGCAGCCAAGCCTCAGTTCCTCTGGCTTGACACATCTGAGACAGACCTGCCAGGAAGCCCTTACCACTCTGCAAGACAAGAGGAAGGTCTGTGGGAGCTGTGGGTCTCTGGGCCTTGCTTGGGAGATCCGTGCCCTGCTGCTATTCAGGCACCCCGTGGTCACTATAGCTTTAGCCATTACTTCATTCAAAGACCAAATCAGTGAAGACATCCTTGCACGGGCTGCTTGATGCACTTATGCAAAGCACTGTATGGACCCATGGCTACACAGGCATCAGCCTTTCTCCATGCAGTTTGTGGCAACAGCTGTTACGGAGACAAGAACCAGAATACTTAAAGAAAAGCTGCAGTGTAAATTGTGCCATTGTACACTAATCCAGAAACATCGAAACCAACTAAATGGTAACTTTAAAAACATCTTTTCTAGCAGATATTTGTTTTATCCAGGTAAAAGGTTTTATTTCAAATGCTGACTTATAATCAGCACTAAAAACATTAATCTTGCCCATTTCTTCACCAAATCTGAGCTGAAGTACTAGCAGCAAAAGAAACCGCACCAAAACAGAAGCTACTTTGTCCTCTGGTACTACGAAGCCACAGCATGAGTCTCCTCCCATGTATATCAGGACTAACTTCATGAGGGCCACACTCCTGTAACTCAGACTGAAAAAGAACTGGTTGATTACTAGTGGAAGGGAGGTGGCTGTGCTTTCTCTTCTCAGTCATCTTAAGCAAAAGAGAAAACAAACAAACAAACAAACAGACAAACAAAAAACCCCACAAACCAGTCCCTCCCCCACAAGTTTGTGAAGATTATTGGGGTCAGAAAGTCATACAATGAATGACAGTTTAAAATAAAAAGCTATCTGCATGATATTTTGAGTGCCCTTTCCCTTTTCAAGCATCCTTAAAAAGTGAATTAGGAAATGGAGATTAGAGTGCTGTTGGTACAGGAAGAAGAAAACAAACCAAGATCAATCACTCATCTGCTATTGAAACATTTAATCTAAACCTTTTTATGGTTTAAAAATAGAAACTATTTATAAGACAATGTGTGCTTTAATCAGCATACAAGAAACAAGTCAATAATTAAAAGTTCAAAATAAAAGTTTAAAGCCAATCATAATTTGCAACTGCAGTTATAGCCAGATTACAAAATTCCTTTCACACAATGCACATAGCATCCTTTGAGACTTAATGACATTCTGCAGCTGGGGTAGTATGAATCTGAGTTCTTTCTGTTCTGAGTTATTTACTTCTGCAAGAAAATTCCCCATGGCAACTGGCCAAAGGGGCTTGTCTCCTTAGTGTGTGAAATGTGAGCAGATACAAACTTGACACCATATTTCATCCCCTCGTCTTCCTTCATGTCTGCATTCCTAACTGTAAATTAAGGGGTGGCACTGACCATTCTAGGGTGGCAGGAAACAGCTTATTCAGAAAGATAGGAAGAGGCAGATGAAAAACAAAATTCACAATGCTTCAAGGCAGTTTCTGAAACTATAGGGAGATTCTTCTCACCCATAATAAAGACAAGCTGAAATTGCGTAACAGCTGATTCACTTCTAAAAATGTGACATTTATTCCTTGTATTGACCTTTCAGAGATGCATTTCTCATCTAAACAGAAATCTGTAGAAATTCCTCAATACTCGATAGTGCACATAGATGTATACTTGCAGCAGTAGCCTTCTCATTTGCAGTCTCTTTTCAGGAATGCAGGTTGGGTTTTTTTCATGTGGTGGGTCCATAAAAACACAGAATACTTCTGCAGCCCAGTCAGCCAAAATTGATTGTGAAAGATGCAGTTTGGAATGTGGAGCCTCAAGCTGGACTTTAGAAAACAAGAGGCACCTGGGAAATGATGTGCAACTCGCAGAGACTCTACATACGCTCTGGCAAAACCAAAATTCCCCAGAGGACCTCAGTCAGCCAAGGGTGAAGCAGTGACCTTGGACACATGTTTACCCTTTTTGGAGCTGATATGTGTAACGCATCTGCTATTTTAGCTAATGGATAGCATCAGTGAACTTGCTTCCTTTTGCATCCTGGTTTTCATTCCAATTGCTGAATGCCCAGTTACGTGTAGTACTGAAACCAGTAACACTTACTTAAAAGATGTCTAGTTAACAATGTACATTTTCTTAGAAAGCCTGAAAGAGTCTCAAAATGTTGCTATCTACTTCTAAACACCCTATGCAATATGCCATAGTTATGGGACTATGTTTAGCTATTGTGTCCCACACTCTATCTAGAGAAGTTCAGGCTTCAGGCTGCCCTGGAGAGAATCCTGTGATTCCTTCCAGTGTAAGAAGCAGAGACACCCATCCAATTTTATTTCTAGACCCAAAACCAGACAATGCCATGCATGCAATAATTTTTTTATTTAATTTCACTTTAAATGAGGGTGTCTCACCTGAAGTTTCAAGCAACAAGACCGAAACCAAAATTCTAACAATCCAATCATAGTTTGCTTGTTGCTATTTTTTATCAAGAAGCAAGCAAGATCAAAGACTTTCACTCAGTCCTGTGTGCTCTCCATGTAGAGGGACTTACTATGAGTGAAGAGGACAATTCCTGTCAAGGCAACTTCACAGCAGTAGCTGTGCTTTCACCTCTGTTTCCCCTAGGAGCTGGGGTCTTGTTCAGACTGGCTGCCAGGAAGAGGCATTCCAGGGCACGGGAGCCGAGCTGGGCGAGGACATGTGTATCCACCAATCCCAACCTCCAAAACACTCCCCAGGGATCCTGCTAGCCCAAGCAAGTGAGAACAGATTAGTCTGTACAAAAATCATGCCAGAAAAGCTATCAGTATAACCAGCTTGAGTCAAAATGTTTGCAAAGCTTAGCTATTCAATTCGCATTTAAACAAATGGAAAACGAGGCTGGAAGTTTTGAAGGGAAACCCAGGAAGCTGTTACCAACAGAAGGAATCAACAGGTCAACTTTTCAAGATTTTCGTCTGCCTGTGCTAAGTCCTGCTGCAGAAAATCTCCCGTTAACATCTGTATGACAGCTACCAGATTTGTGAGATGTAGCAATCAAACATGAATGTGATTAAAGCCTGGTTGGCCGGGGTTTATGACAGAAATGCAAATGGCAAACAGCAAATGGCAAATTAGAGCTCCCAGATTATTTTTATCATTTCAGTAGTTCTCTGGAAAACACAAAAACAAGTGATGTAAGCATTTTAAGAGGCTCAAACTGTAAATTCTTTTAGTACTGCCAGAGAAGTTACATACAGTCCTTTAGGTTTCTAGGAGGATAATTCTCAAGTAACTGCTTGCTAGTGAGAAGGGTTAACTATCAGTTGACAAAACAAAGGAAGAGGTTTTAAGACTGTTCAGGGATGAGAGGAAGCTTTAAGAGTAGTTTCATTCTTGAGAGGTAACAGACAGGTGAAGGACAGGGCTTTTATAGCATTGTCTGAAACAGCTGGCAAGGAGGAAGAAGAAAGGGAAAATTACTGTCTCTCCTCTCTGGGAAGTCAAGCAGCAGTACAAAGGGCCAATATCCTAGGAATAGCATGAAAAAGAGCATTTGATACAGGCTATCTGTAGTTCTACCTTGCCCTACGCGAGAGTGTGGCAAAAGTTTTCACACATTGTTTGGTTTTGCCAGCAGTGCGTTAAGAATGTGCCACGATATTTGTTTACTCCAAGGGGAGAAATGGAACCCTGCCTTTCAAGTAGCCTGGTAAACACGCTGAGTAGAGTCATGATTATACAGCACCCCCTCTTAGACTTATTCAGGGAGTAAATGCAAGGATCTAGCAGTGAACATGGACTGCCAGCTCACTGGCAGGTGCTGGAGAGCCTGGGCTGTCCACAGCCATCTTCTTACATTTGCAGCAGTGCCATCTGAGGAGCCCACAGGCTCTAAATCAGCACCAGTTACTTATCACTGTCCTACTGCCAAGGGTTATTGCCTCCTCAGATCTGCCGGATGAGCTGCTTCACTAGTCATTCCTAGCCTGTTTCATTCAAAAGCCCAGATAATTTAAGCAATTTAAATGTTAGTCTGTGCCAGCTTGGCTCATTTTAACTGAAATTGGTAATTGGGAGTTCTATCAAAAGAGGCATAACTGGCAGCACAAGAAGTTTGTAGCCTTCAGTAGGGGTTAGTCACTGCAATTGCTGCAGGGTACAGAGATGTTAAGTCTCTGCAGCCATTCCAGCTGCTGCCAAGAAAGGACTTGTGCATCTTGAGCATCAGGGGCTATTTTAGCAAATATCATTAGCTGCAGTCACTCCAAAATTATACATTGGCAGAAAGCCAGCAGAGCACTATATAACTGCTATTGGCTCTGTAGTATTTCCAGTTCAGACCCTCCTTCTTCCTTTGAAGGGAAGATGAAGAGATTATAGTAGTTACCCCATCACCTTACACCTGACAGGTCTTAACTGGCCAACTGGGACCTGATTCTGCTCCTTCACAATAGCAAAACTGTCAGAATAGAGTAAAAAATCTGCTGAGAGGCTGGGGAAGAAGAGCAGAGAGGTACATGTTCCAAGGAGTCCTGTGTTAGTGTCTAAGCAGCATCTCTTGAAGGTACAGCATAGAGTAATAGTTCAGAAAAGGACAGGCTTGTAGGAATTTACATGATCTCACAAGCTGCAATAATAAAAGAACATTTTGAAGGAAAGAAAAAAATAAGTCAGAATCAAGGACAGGCAAATTGTTCATTAGCTCTACAACAAGAATTGGGCAATAAGAAGTCAGCCGTTTCATATCATTTCAAAATAGATGGGTTTGGTTTACTTTCCTCTTTTCAAATATTTTTCTTTTCTTTCACCAAGCACTATTGCCCAAGTTCACATAAGAGGTCAAAACAGCTAACAAAGCTTAAAATCACAAAAATTAGCTGATGTTCAAAAGGCAGTTACTGTACTAGTACATAATTTTGGCTGTTAAAGAGACCTGCTTTTATACAAACCTTAAGATGGCACAGGTTGACTCTACTACATTTGTGTCAGGCAAGCCGCTTGGATTCAGAGTACCTTAAGATCTGTTCAGACTGCTCATAGGCTCAGGCCCTGTGGAACCTGTGTCAGTAGTGCTGAGATGAATCAGATGAATTCTTTTTAAAAACTGAGGTTTTTGGAAAACCCAATCCCTAGTCAGGTTTTCCAAAGCAGATTTCATGTTTTAAGGAGCTCTCTTTTTGGGGAGGGAGGTTGTTATTTTTCAATTTTCTTTTTTTAATCTAGTAAACTTTCTAAAGGAGCTGGCACTTCGAGGGTGGGTAGCACAAAATTTACTGAAAAACACTCTCTGCAGAGTCTGAAGAAAGTATCAGGTGCTAGAGCATATATTCTCAAATTTACTTAACACAGGGGTTCATTTTTCTCTCTTTACATTACAGAGAGTTTTCAAAATACTATGCAGCAACTAGGATTCCACAATTGACTAAACCAACACAACTTGATACACTAAATGCCTGTTAGTTTTCCCACTGACATACAGAAATAAGCCTTAATCCTGTTTAAGTTCACAATGGCGATTTTAACAGCCCTCTATGACAGTACCATCCTCCCAAGCGCAGCTTTTTGTCTCCACTCTTCGCTCCCACTCACCACTTCAGTCTGTCCTTGGATTTCCTGTTTCTAGCAGCCTGTGCTTCACATTCGCTCCAGATATGTGATGATGGAGGCCAAAGATGCTAACGGTCTCCAGAACAAGGAAGCCACTGTCCTTTTCCAGGCAAAGCAGGAGTCATTCCAGAGCAATGAAGACTCGAATTTAAAGTAAACTTTTACAACAGCAGCTGTCATTTGTCTGCAACCTGGGAAAATCAGGCCATAGGGCAGGACTCTCAAGAGCATTTTCATTTCAAACGAAATGAGGCACTGAAGTCCCAGCACCTGCTCATTGATGTGAGCCCAGCCCCTCGGAGTTGTACTTTGGTGGGCAAGTCTTTCAATAACTCCACTCAAGTTTCCCACAGTTTTGCACTCACCTCCTACCACCTTAGCATGAATTAAGCCCATCTAGACAAAAAGGGATGCTGAAGTGTGAACAACTCCTTCTTGTGACCTTTGTGGCTAACAGATTTAGCAAAGATAAAAAAGCTATACTTTGAGTAGCTTTCACTTCCATTAATTAACCGCTAAGATCATACTGAATAAGGAACCTTGCCTTCTTTACACTCCATTTTTAAGTTAAAAGAAGAAGAAAAAGCCTCAGGTAAGACATTCTTTACCCTAGTCCTTTGCTCCTTCAAACAGGTGGTGGAGTAATTTTTATGTATTTTTTTACTCTCATTTATATTATCAGGTGGCATTTATACCATTGAGACTCATACCATCATCCACACACTTGACATCTCAGGAACCCATTCTGACTGAGTAAGCAGTCAAATCACAACCAAGACGCTTGTCTCATCAATATCCCATCAAAGAACTCTCAAACAGAAGATATTTAGAGAGACCAAAGAGGGAAGCCAATGACCCTCTCCCAGATTGCCCTTGTTTAGGCATTCCCCGCACTCTTGCTGTCCTTTGCTGGACTTTTTTCAAATCAATCACTGAGTTTTATCCTGAGAAGTATACTGTTATTGACAGATTTCAAACGACAGCAAGTTGTCAAGAAATCAGTAGAGGTGTCTGTCTGCAGAGCTAGAGAGCTTAATTTCTCACCCCTTTCCTAGTAGTCTAAAACTGTGCTTAGCTGTGGTAGGATTTCAGTATATTTCAATTCCCATTCCCACATGCAGTACAGGAGTGCCTATAGAGCCAAAAGAATTTGGGCCAAACCACTAGTTTTCATCTTTATTAACACACACTTGATCACGTACTGCTGGGCAAGGCGCGTAGCCTGCATTGCCTGTATCAGCTTACTGAAAGGACCATAGCCTTGCAAACTGAAGTTTCTCCTCACACAGAATTGGGAAGTAAAGGAACTTCTGCTGACATTGTGCTGAGTAGAATTATTTTTTTTCCCTAAAAAGGAAGTCTCCTCATAATAGTAACATTGTTGGATGTATTTACTAGCAAGCTCATCAAGGCACCCATTTTTCCTTTTTATGTTACTTGTATCTTTCACTACAATCACATTAGTAGATGAGCAAACATTCCAGCTTTGAGGGAGCAGTTTAAAAATATTGTCTTCTGCTTAAGAAAATGTTCTGCTCATTTGGAACAGGTCTATGCTACAGCTCTCCAGCACTTCATACCCACTGATCTTAAAGCACTTCTCAGAATGAGAGTGTGTGCAAGTTCACAACTTTCCTTCTAAATAGATAACCAATTTTAGAAATGAGAAGGTATCCACCATTATTT
The DNA here is from genome assembly GCF_000703405.1 of Apaloderma vittatum. NCBI lineage: Eukaryota > Metazoa > Chordata > Aves > Trogoniformes > Trogonidae > Apaloderma > Apaloderma vittatum. The sequence goes on from NW_009718281.1 coordinate 75,527, forward strand.
TTCAAAATTAGAAGCCTACAGTTAGACTTCTAAGCTAGTTGTTTTCTTTTCCAAAGACAGAAAACTTATATTACCCATTCTGAAAAATGGATATTCAACACCTTTGAATTTCAGGACTGCTTTTTTAGGTATTACAGTTTAGTTTGAAAATATTGACACTCCTATATTTTTAGATTAACTGAAAGTCCTCCAACTAAATTAAGAGATAGTTTAGCTACAACTTCTTTATACAGGCATAAATAAAAATGTTTCTCTTAAGTATTTATCCACGCCTACATTTACACCTAATGGTTTCTACAGATCAGATGGGGACCAATTAGCACTGTACAGCTGAATGTTTGGCAAGAAGTATAAAAAGAAAGATTCCCCAAAGAAACAAGATGAACCAAGATGACCAACCGACAGACACACTTGTGCACACAGGTTTTTTAGAGAAGGACCAAGGACAACGATACCTACACCTCCATTCCTCCCCCTATCGAGCCAGTCACAGATTGTTCTCCCTAACAAAGCCTTTTACTGAAGCTAATAAATTTATGAGACCTGAAAGAACATGTCTTATTCTGCAGATGTTCTTATTCTGGATATTAAAGTCTAATTAAAGTCTAGCTTAAATGTTCCTTACAAGAGGAGAATTCAAATGATTTATCAAAATTATCCTTCAGGTATCAGAGTAGCGCTGTTACAATCCCAGTCCCACAAATAATAAATTTCAGCTCAATCCATAAACCCAACCTTTTCATCTTATTATTCCAGAGCAGCTTGACTGCACCCTGAACTTCAGGGCATGGAAGAAGTAAAGAGCTGAAAAACAGCCTTAGCATATGTGACATACTTCACTTGCCTCATATACACTGTCGTTTTAGACATTAGTTGTGTTGCGTTTGAATCCAATATTCTGATAAGCAAATAAGAGTCATATTTAGATTGATGTTAAAATACCTATCATCTAGCACCATGATGACAGCAGAACTATATCCCATGCCACATCATCTGGATACAGAAGTTTAACACCATATTAGTGAACATATGTGGACCTAGCCTTTAGCCCAATATAATGGAAGACTTTAGTAGGAAAATGAACAGGACAGGGAGAGAGTTAGTTTGCGAAAATACAAATTGAATTTCTCCTCAGTCCACAGCATCTTCTGAATTAGGTTTTGGTATAAGCCAGTATCCACAGTAAATAGAACTAATTAATACTTTTTTCACATGAAAAAGATCAGAAATTACTTTCTTCACAGAAGAATTCATTGGCCCTTGGAAGATCACCAGAATGGCCAGGAACTGCCAAATCTAGGGAAAAAGCTCGACCTTCCATCATTTCCTCCAGAAATGCGAACCTATACCTGCCATCTGCAAGGAGTCCATGTCTAAATCATAGAATCATAGAACAGCCTAGGCTGGAAGGGACCTTAGAGATCATTTTAATCCAACACTGTTGAAACAAAAGTTAATCCATGATCAGTTAAGGACAGA
>NW_009718282.1:0-467 GCF_000703405.1 Apaloderma vittatum
GAAGGTTTCATAAAGTAATGTAACACGGAAGGGAAGAGAAAAATCCCATAGCAGAGAAGGAGCAAAGACACCTTTGAATGGTCATTCTGAGAAAACCATGCAGAATATATTGTTGATTCTCATTGCTTGGGTGATAATTTTTGATGATGTATTAATGGGATCCTTCATTTAAACTTCCCACATTATGGTTTTCACTCTGGTAAATGTCTGTGACTTCTCCTAGACTCCAGCTTCAGGAGTTACGGGCATGCTGTTGAGTGGTGTGTAGCAGATGAACATCTTATGACTTGAGTTTTTTTGGTCTGCGTGAAAAGGAGAAAGGATGTGAATCAGAAACTTAAAAATAAACCCAACCACCCACAAAACAACAGCTTGCACAGAAGAGGTGAGGAGATACAATGAACAACTTCAAGGCAATCATACCCCTAGGCTGATGCAGACGTGACCTTTGCCTACAAAGACCAGAA
>NW_009718283.1:0-3213 GCF_000703405.1 Apaloderma vittatum
AAAAGGCCAGAGCGGGCCCTGCTGGGTGCCCTGTGTCCGCTGCACACGAGCCCCCCAGTAACCGCCTGGGGTTCCTCACAACTCCACGAGCGTGGAGCTCCTGCGTGGAGTGAGACGTGCCCCCTGTGTCACAGCACCAAGCGAGGTTCGGGTGCGAGAGCCAGTGCTGGGGCTGTGCTCGTCCGTGGCCGGCTCTGTTGCAGGTTCCCGGCCCGCAGGCTGTGCTTCCCACCGCGGCCCGGCTCCTCTGCGGAGTGCCGAAACAGGGCAGGGAACATCAGGGCCGGGAGACTCCGCGCTGCAGAGTTCCTGCTGTGGCCAAAAACAGCGACTGTAAAGGAAGAACTCTCTAAACCAAATCATAATTTAGAAAGCCAACATCGGTTCATTAGCAAAGGTGCCCAAGTGTGGATGCTAGATGAAACTAGCATACCTCATCAAAAAACTGCAACGTGTTTAATTTGTAACTTTGTCAGTATCAACACACCTAATTTGCCACTAGTTCTACAATTAGAGGTTAGTGATAACTATTACATTCAGTATTGCTTAAGTATATTAAAATTAGCTTCGCTTCTCATCTAAATCAGCACACATGCTCCTTGCGGGTGTAGGGGGGAGAGCTTTCGATGCTCTGAATGGAGTCAGTGGTTGTGATCTCCCACTGCCACATTTAATTTTGGCTTACTTTCAGCCTTTCATAAACAATTTTGGTACCCTCTAATCTCCATAATGAGGTTTTTTCCTAGAAGATCCCTGCTTAGGTCTAGTTCAGCACACCTCAAGGAGGAACAGCTTGTTAAAACTTTCTAAAAAACAGTCTACTTGCTATCTCTATATACACACTATCTTTTATCTTCTCTACTAACTGGCTGGAAAAAATCTTTTTCACCCTTTCCCATCCTTGAAGCAGTATTCTTTGAAAGACTGATTTACCACTATTAAGGCAGTAAAAATTGTTCTGCCATCCTTAAGGCAACGCTGCTGGTGGGCTTATAATTTGTTTTCCTGCTGGCACAGTTAATTTTTGTCTGGGAATCGTGTCACTGTACCTCTGCTGGCACAGCTCTGTTTCTGGAGAAGCTCTTTTGTTTTTCTGCTAGAGCAGCCCCAGCAGCCAGAAGGTAAATAAATCCCTTGGCCGTTAGTACCGAGTAAGCCCAGTGTAAGATGCATTTCTGCCCTACAGGCTCAGCGAAAGACCCTTTCCATCAGGGCTGTGTGTGGAACAGCAGCAGGTGCTAGGGTCTGCTTTCCCTGTGGTGTCGGGGCTCAGTGCGGGCTGCAGGCTGATAAGGAAGAGGCAAAGCAAAGGAGGTCCCGCAAAAATGGCTGGAGTTTGGTCAGTCAGGATTGAGGAAGTGCCACAGCTCATGTCGAGAAAGATTTTTCAACACAGTGGGTTCCTGCTGCCCACAATCCCCTGTATTTTCCACGTGTTTCAACATGCTGCATTCATCAGGAAAGTAGATTTAACTGAAAAAAATCACCCTGCAAATCGAGCAGCTTTTGCTCCAAAGCTGAAATAGCTGCTGAAAACATCCTGGTTTTTTTCACAAAGCTGTACTGGAAGTTAAGAAATAACCCGCTGAGGATTGTGCAATCTGAGTTCAAAGCTCGATGACTCAGGGGTAGCAGCAAGCAGGGTGGAGCCTGCCATAGGTTGTGCCCCAGGGTCTTTCCTCAGCTCCAGCAGAGCTAGAGTGTAGGTACAGCAACAAAGCAACCAGCAAATTGGTGAGGTGAGAAGCTACAAACTAGGAAAAAAAACCCACAGAAGTCTCGAATCTCAAGTGTTTTTAAGCTGTAACGCTTTGAAAGCCCTAGTTTGTAGCCTGTGTTAGAAGTCCTAAGTCCAACACTGAGTTTCCACTCAGTGCTACAAGACCTCATGAGGAGTGGCTTGTAATGAAAATGTGCTCAAGGAGCCATTTAAGGAGTGAAAATTTACCTGAAGAAGGCCCTGAGCAGTAAGATGGCAGGTGAAATTTGGCGCAGGCTTGCAGTTTCCCAGGGGAAACAAATCCTAATTCCAGCCATTCAGCAACAGGCTGTAAAGCCAGGAACAGCATGTCAGGATTATAGCGATGACCCATGAAATACCCGTCAGCTCTGTGGCTGGCAGGAGACAAAAAAATGTTAGGGGAAGACTAAAAAGAAGAAAATATTGCCTGACCCCTGCCACCCCCACACGTTGTCACATGCAATTCCTGTGCCCAAAGGGCAACAAGGACACTCCGGGCCAAGGCACGGCTTCTGTGGGTTGAACGGGCTGGTATCCTGTGCTGGGAACACGACAGAACCATTTCTTTGTGTGATCCCCTGCGTCGCAAGGCTCTGAGGATGCACGAAGGCGATAAGGGCTTCATGTAGAACTGGGCGAGTGTGCAGTTATCTTTGTTGGGCTACCCCCCATGCAAAATGAGATAGGGCCAGGACACAGCTAAAGCAGCAAGGGGACAGTGCCTCTGGGACAGCGGGTGCTGTTTCTGCTCTAGCTGCCCCCTGGGCATCAGCTGATGCCAGATAAGGGCCAGCTAAAGAGACAGGCCATGGCCAACTGGCTCTTCTTCCCCAAGCCCTCTGCCAGCAGAAGCGCAGGCTGCAGCATCACTCATCTACCTGCCTGAACAGTTATTAACCTGTTGCAGCCTGTTGTTGCTAGCCAAGCTGGAAGTTTGTCAGTCACACCCCGGCTGTGTGCCACTGTGTCCTTCCTCTGCCAGTGAGCTTCGAGTGAGGTCCAGTGAGCAGTCTGGCATGGTATTTCTGTTCTGTCTCACCGTCCCGCTCTACCAAGCTCGTTACGCACAGGCCGACACATGGTACTGAGTCACAGCTTGCAGAGCTCTCAAACGCTGTTTGCCCACCACGCTGCCCTAGGTTTGCATTCAGACCACAGCAGCACACTCACGTGGTTTGCATTAGCCCCTCCAAGGACCCACATGAACTGATGAACAGGTAACGCGGCCGCCGTGTTTCACCCAACTCGACAGGATTTATCAAGCCACAGCCTTGAAGAAACGACACTTTTTTTTTTTTCAGAGGATATTTTTATTCAGAGAATCACAGTGAGCTACTGAGACTCATGGCTGCTCTCCCCAGCATAGTTTCCCAAACATTCACATGCAGCTTTTGAAAACATCAAGTGCACTTCAACAGTTTGGAAGATGCACCATCATAAGCAAAACCTGCACGAGACATTGAGATTCCTGC
>NW_009718283.1:3292-3645 GCF_000703405.1 Apaloderma vittatum
AGGCACCCACCTTTATGAGGGAACCTTCTGCAGAAGCAATTCTATGTCATCCTCGATCTTGATGGTTTCAAAGCGCCGGCTGTAGCGTTTGAAGGGCACGCCATCCGGGCCGATGAGGAACTTCTCAAAGTTCCAGGCGATGTCGTTGCGGCAGACCGGGGACCAGATGATGAACTGCGGGTTAGTCATCAGCGAGGAGGGGTCATCGTGCGGGAAGGGCAGCGCCTCTTTCAGGAAGGTGAAGAGCGGGTGCGCGTTCTTCCCGTTCACCTCACACTTCTCGAACATGGTGAAATTGGGCTTGTACCCCTTGCCGGGACGAACGTGCTCCAGCGAAAGCAGGATCTCCTCGT
>NW_009718284.1:0-1071 GCF_000703405.1 Apaloderma vittatum
CGGAGGGAGCTCGGCCAGGCCCTTTCCCTCCCGCCCCAGTGCCCGTCGCGTCCCTCTGGGCTCGGGAGGGTGGGTGGAAGCGCCCACGGTGGGTGGGTCGGAAGCGCTCAGCCTCTTCCGAGGGGAGAGGACACGGAGGTTTGCTTTCCGCCTTCGCCTTGTGGGGGGATGTTTTCTCGGTCGTTGTTAAAAGGTACAGTGAAGGGAAGAGGACTCGCTTTCTAGAAATACGGTTTCGAAAGTTCAGCCGTCAGAAACGAGCTGGTCCGCTTCCCCCGCCGGAGAGGAAACAGGGTGCTAATTCTGTGAGCAGCGGGAAAATAGAGCCGCGCTCGAGATCATCTTATTCTTGATAACCAGAAGAAAGACAGTTAATTTAACAAATTTAGCTCATCTCGCTGCATGGGAGATTCTACTCCGGGGGAAGTGATTTGCTAACAGAAGTCCTGGTTTGATTAAGGAAAAGCCTCACTTTTCCCCATTGATTTTGATTCGATGTGTCACAGGCTGTGACCTTCTGCTGGACCTTCTGAGGGTTGCTTAGCATCAAGCCACTGATTGGAGTATTTCAACTCAGTGATCTAATTGAGTGTTCATGTCATAACATATCAAATATTGTCTAGTCTCCCATAATGAAGCGGACCAGCCAATGACACATCACCGAAAAAACTTCAAGAGAGCTTCCGTTCCTCTGAAGTGGTAGCTATTTTACTGCCCACCTCCCCGTGGGCTCCTAGCCCAGTTAATTGGCGAGCTGGAGTTGTGCTGATGATGAACAGTCTTTGCTCAGGGAAAGCGGGGAATGGAGGGGGGGGGGAGTTTCTGTGAATTCATTTGCAGACAACATAGCAGCCCAAATTGACCCAATTAGACGAGCTACCTAAGCGGCAGCCCCGGGGGAGACAGCGGTGGCCATCCCTCCTGCCCGCATCCTTCATCACAGGATTTCGGGGGCACAGCAGCCGAGAGAGGAGCGAGAAACAGCTCTTAGTCCTGTCGAGAAATACCCTTCCCGTACGGCGTGAGCTGCGGTGTCTGCGTGTCCGTGACAGCGTCCCGCGGGGAAAGGCA
>NW_009718284.1:1380-1742 GCF_000703405.1 Apaloderma vittatum
CAAGATCAGACAGGACCTAGCTGAATGTAGGAAAATTACTGTTGGCACATGAAGTAACTCATTAAAACGCAGATGGTGCTCTCGCTGGCCTCAGGACCCCCAGCATTGGAGCTCCACAGTAAGGCAGGACAATTAGGAGCTGCAAGGACTCCACTAGGCAGGGGAAAAAAAAAAATAGAGCAGAAGGGAGCTGGAGAAGGGAGCTATAAACAAGCAAATCCACAGCTAGCAAGAAACGCGGCACGGCTCCGAACAAAACGAAAACAAAAATGTAATAACCTGGGTGCGAGTAAGCGCGCTTTTCAGAGGGATCTCCCGTGGGAAGGGAATGCCACAAGGGCCGGGTGCCATGGGTTCACCTC
>NW_009718284.1:1768-2368 GCF_000703405.1 Apaloderma vittatum
GCCGGGTGCCGTGGGTTCCCCTCGCCTTCCCCTTTTGTGTCTGCAGAGCTGCCCGCAGCCGCGGTGCCGTGGCCGCGTTCCCTCCTACGAAATGTTGAACTCCGCGCCTAAGGGACGGAGAAATCGAAATGAGTCGAGATCGTCTCCTTTTTCCCTCCCCGTTTTCATTGCGCAGTTTCGTGTTCCAGTTGAGAGGTAGCTGATTCAGATGGGCAGCGTTCTGACCATCGTTATTTATGAGGGTCGGGAGGAAGGTGAGGAGAGGGTGCAGGACGAAAGGGGGATCCAGTGTGCAGAAACTGGAAATGGCCCGACTGTGCATGTGGCTGAAGAAAAGAGCGTAAATCCCACTTGAAGTTCATCTGGTGCAACATGTTTATGCAAAACAGCGGGTTTCTGGGTGGACCGAAAGCTGCAATATAATGTAATCTGTGCAGCGCCTTTTGCCCAGGCAGTGTTGTCGTTGGCAGAAGGAAAATGAAATATAAGCGGGGAACTATTTTAATGGGGAATGAGGGAATTCGCAACTGTTAATTATTTGGTGACCTTGTATTCGATTTGTTTGAGCCCCTTATAAAAACACTAATGCAGACCAGACGG
>NW_009718285.1:0-201 GCF_000703405.1 Apaloderma vittatum
ACCCCCCAAGCTGGGGACAGCTCTCGGGCGTCCTGGGGGCCCTCCCTGCCCATCACCCTGCACCCTGCATGGGCTGGGTGGGCTTTGGGGACCTGCAGGGAGCACCAGCACCCCAGGAGAACCACAGGGACGAACCCACGTACCGTAGGGACCCGGTAAGCCCAGTTCCTCTGATGGGACATCCGATGATGACCTGCACGA
>NW_009718286.1:0-249 GCF_000703405.1 Apaloderma vittatum
AAGATGGTGTTGGAGGACTCGTGGGTGTCACCAACGGAGTCACAGGCAGAGGAAGGACACCCAACCACGACAGCCGCGATGTCAGAGGAGTCTTTGGTGCCACCGACGGTGCTACAGGTGGTGACGAAGCTGGAGGGACACCGGGACGCGGTGAAGACGGTGTTGGAGGACTCATGGGCGTCACTGATGGAGTCACAGGTGGAGGAGGGACACCCGAACGCGACGGCCGCGGGGTTGGAGGCCCCTTTG
>NW_009718286.1:604-843 GCF_000703405.1 Apaloderma vittatum
CGACGGCCGCGGTGTTGGAGGACTCTTTGGTGCCACCGAGGGTGCTACAGGCGGCAGAGAAGCCAGAGGGACACCGGGGTGTGACGAAGACGGTGTTGGAGGACTCTGTAGTGCCACTGATGGTGTCACAGGTGGAGAAGCCGGAGGGACGCTGGGACACGAAGAAGACGGTGTTGGAGGACTCGTGGACACCACCAACGGTGTCACCGGTGGAGGAGGGACACCCGAACGCGACGGCC
>NW_009718287.1:0-710 GCF_000703405.1 Apaloderma vittatum
CCTGTATCTGCAGAGGGGATGAAATTCGCCGTTGCCTTCACACGTGCTGGAACGAGCGCGTTTGTCGTGGATTCCAGCCCAAAGGTGCCTCTGGGAAGGAGCCAGGGCTGTGCTGGGGGCACTGGGAGGGCTCTGGGCACTGCTGGGGTGGCGGAGGCAGCAGCGGGAGGTTGCTTGTATTCTGCAGCGTTTAATTAGCAATGACCCACGCTGCCTCAACGACTTTCTTCAAGGGAGGGCACTGCTCTACTGAACTGAACATCTGGCCAACCAAAACACAGCTGGAAGAGCTCCACGCTCAGCTGCCGGCTCCCACTCGCAGCTGAGCGGGTACGAGGGAGTGTTCATCAACCACCGCGAAACATGGAGCAGCTGCTTTCCCAGGGAACCTCTGGGAAAAGAGGGGGCTGAGGTGCCTGGGGAGAGCCGGAGGCATCCCAGCGCTCCCCTCACCGGGAGAGACGCAAACCCAAAGTGACGAAGCAGGAGCTGGTGACAAAGCACGGGCTGGGGGTCTCAGGCCCAGCCCCTCGTCCCACCGGTGAGGACCGGGTGTGAAGACACCGGCGCTGCTCCAGCAAACGGTGCCCTTAGGACCCAGACCCGTTGGGAAGGGGTGAAGGCCACAACCACAACGTGAAGGCTCACTCAGATGTCCCTCTGGGTCCTGTCCTCAGCCCCGGGGCTGTGCCAGGGAACCGCTGCCGCCG
>NW_009718287.1:734-2261 GCF_000703405.1 Apaloderma vittatum
GGGCCGTCCAGGCACACAGGATTGTTTTTCTACGGCACAGGGAGCCTGTTCTGAAATTTCCTGCCCACATCTCTCCCAGGAGCAGGGAGTAAGAAGGGGAGGGCGGAGGAAAGGCAGCTCCTGCTCATCCAAAACATTTACTGTGAAAACACGAGGCTGGGAGAGGAATCAGTGGAACCATCAGAAAGGAGTTTATTGTTCCAGCACAGCACAGAGGTCACACACCACTCCTGGCCCTTCCTCCCAAGGAGACACAGCACAATCTGCTCGGTGCAGGGCTTAGAAGAGGAAGCTGTTGGCAATCTGCTCCAAACTTTCCTGTTAGTTCACTAACCGGCCTCCACTGTAGTAACAAACACGAGGAGTCGCGTTAACCCTTTCGGCACGAACCCTCCCCGGAGCAGCGTCCACCCGCGAGGGCACCCGGCTTGCCCAGGGATGCTCAGCTCGTGTCTCTCTTTCTGCCAGGACGTTCATCAGAAAGAAAACCAGAGCGGAGGGATGTTGGTGCTCCCTCCCTCCCTCCTCACCCCGGCGATGGGGGTCAACTCTACCCAACAGGGTTTGCACAAAGGGCCAGCGGCAAAAGCTGCGCTCCCAGGAACGGCCCCGCCGAGACCGCACGGGGAGAGCACAGCGTTCCCCGCTATGAATTACAAATTAAATAGGGTAAAATTAAGCAGGTCAACACATCAGGCTGGCAACGGGCTGAAGGAAAAGCGTCGCAAAAACCGGCTCCAGTCCCGGCAGGGCTGGCGCAGACCAGGCTCTCTCTGGTGGAACCAGCGCGCATTGCAAGGGCCAGGAACGGCAGAGAGAGCCAGAGCCTCGGTGGAGGAAAACCCAACGAGGAGTAAGTAGGGCAGGAGTAGGGCAGGAACAGCCCCGTCCCTGTTTTGCTTTGGCTGTTCCAGCCCGGCTGGGGCGGGCAGCAGCAGCACAGGGAGCAGCTCGAACCCGCTCGGCCCCTTTCGGAGAAAGTTGGTTGTTCGCTCAAGTTACACGGGTTAGTAACCACGGGTCCAAGGTTTGCAGGACCAGGCTGTGTTGTGAAACATTAATTCAAAGAGAGCACAGCGGAGCCAAAAACGGGCCGGCTGCAAGTCGCACGCTGCATCGCCGACACGGGCACACGGGAGGACAGGGATGCCCCAGCCGGTCTTTGGAACGTAAGGAACAGAGATGACCCGGAAAGCAGAGCTCAAAATCTGAGGTGCTGCCGGCCCGACACCGCACGGGGAGCGGCACAGCCTCCGGAATTAGTTATTGTTGTCTAGCACCAGATCCCACAACCCCAAAGGCCTCCAAGGACCCTCTGGTCCTTCTGCCATCACAGAAACAGGGATTAAGGGTTGTGGCTTCAAGAACACAATAAATAAAAGCTCTGCAGCATCCCAAAGAGCATCTGCAAGCCGGCAAGCAAGCCTGCCTCCAAGAACAGCAAACGTGCCCCCCTCGATTTGCTGAGCAGAGTCTTTGGAGTGTGAGTTTAAGCAGCTTCATGCCTCATGGCTGGTGCAGAACCAG
>NW_009718287.1:2360-7280 GCF_000703405.1 Apaloderma vittatum
ACTGCCAAGGGAACTCTGACGACGGTGCAGAGCCAATGAGGGACAACTCCCGGCTCGTAACGCAGGCAGAAGATTCCCAGCTGTCATTTTAAGAGACTCATCAGATTTCTGTCGCCCCAGATCTCACTCAGCACCACCAGACGTGGGCGAGCAGAGCGAGATCCAACCAGGAATCCTATCTGCCTGCCCGAACTGCGCCCAGCCGGAGGCCGGCTCTTCCCCTCGCACGGTGACGGGGCTTTTCCCCCAACCAGCGGATGCCGGCAAAGGTGGAGCCAAGCAAGTCCTCTGAACTCTGCTCACATCAAACACCCGCGCGCGTGAGCTGGATTTACAAGAGGCCGACAGAATCATTCTCAACCCGCTGCTCTCAGGCTTGGTGCTTTCTTCCAGGCTGCCCAGGCCAGCCCGACCAACACCAGCAGCCCTTCCACAGGCAGAATCCAAAGAGGAAAAAAGCAAAGGGATTGAGAGGAGGGCAGATGCCAGCGCCGTCCTGAGAGCTCCCAAGGGCGGTGGCTCGTCCTCGCGCAGAACGGCCGTTTCAAACGCAAACACTCCGAGGGGGGGACTTCCCGGGGGTTCAGCCAGAGCAAAGGCAGATTCACCCCTGAAACCAAGCCTAAGGAAAGCACTTGGCTTCGGAAGTTTGGGAGTTGTTGTTTAATCCCAAGACAGCGCAGCTGAGTGAGTTTAGAATTTAAGTTACAAAAAAAAGAAAGCACTAGAAAATAATCTTGATACAAGAGCAATAATCAGCCGAGGCTCGGACTTCCCGGGGGTTCAGCCAGAGCAAAGGCAGATTCACCCCTGAAACCAAGCCTAAGGAAAGCACTTGGCTTCGGAAGTTTGGGAGTTGTTGTTTAATCCCAAGACAGCGCAGCTGAGTGAGTTTAGAATTTAAGTTACAAAAAAAAGAAAGCACTAGAAAATAATCTTGATACAAGAGCAATAATCAGCCGAGGCTCCCCACCCTGCGCGGGGAACCCTGCTCCACGATGTGCCCAGCACAGCTGGGATGCTGCCGAGGCATTGCTTCTTCCCAGCACACGCTGGGATGGCAAACTGTCCTGGGTGAAAGTTGGAGGGGGGAATCCCCAGAAGTGGGAGTTAAGACGCTGCCACCAGTTCTGGTTTTGGCCTGTTCTTGACGGGTGATGCTTCTGCGGAAGAAAAAGAAATTTGTTACAGAAACAGAACACATAATCTCCAGTCGTCACCTGGGGAAGAGCTAGGGTTCATAACCCACTTCTCTGCAGAGCAACAAATGCTCGCACAGCACCTGGAAAGTCACCGAACTAATAAAAATCTGTTACAAATAATTCCACGTAACAGCTCTTTTCACAGCACTTGAAGAACTACAGCAGTTTCAGAGCGGACTAACACAACCCTGGTAAGACACCAGCCCACAGCCAGGGCAGCGAGTGGTTTCCTGGAGGGCAGACGAGCTTCTCCCCTCACGCCTTCAGTCTGATACCAGGAGCCGAAAGGAGCTCCACCAGCTCGGGCAGCTGGTGCTTCGTTTGGTCGTCTTGCTGCCAAAGCAGAGAGGTGACACCTGATCCGGGCTTACGAGTAAACAAGCAGTGAAGGGAAAGCAGCCCTGCTCCCCAGATTTCTCCTGGGCAGGTTTCATACAGAGGCAACGGCCTCTCACAGGCTCCTGGTTTCCACAAGCAGGGATGTCCAATTTCTGCGTTCGGTGTTCTGCTCTCCCAGGAGACGGACTCGTCACTGGTTTGTCTTCTGCACCCAGCGGAGCCCAGCTCCACCTTGCTGCTTCTCTGCACGGGCAGCTCCACCTTCAGCTCTTCGGCACAGATGCTCTGTGAGGGCTCCTTCCTCACCAGGTCAAGGGTTTCCACTTGGTCGCTCTGTGTCATGAGCTCTCTCTCTCCCTTCACATCACATGTGGTCACACGAGGTCCCCGCTGAGGTGTGGGGTTGCTCAGGAGCCAACACAAGCAGCAGCAGCAGTCCTGGAACTGTGGGACCCCAGCGACCCTCATCCAGCTGGTTCAAACTGACCGTCGTTACCTGAAGCAAAGTCGCAGGAGCTACGAGTTGTCACCAACCTCGGTGGAATTTTGCTCAGCGTTAATGCCAACACCCGTGGCCACAAAAAGCTGTTCCTGCACAGCAGCACGTTGTGGCGACAAGTAGGAGAGTTAGTGCTGGAAATGGGGAAGCCTTGCCCAGGTTGAGCAGGGAGCCCAGGAGTTCCTCGTGGAGCCTCACGACAGAACACACAGAGAGCACCTCAAGGGGGCCGGGAGGCTCGCAGCAGGTACACAGTGTGACTGAAGAAACAGAATTCTTCGAGAGGAACGACCAGACGCCAGCTCAGCAAAGAGACGAGAGCCTGGGCCCCTCTCCCGGTACAGGGTCAGCTGGATTTGTCAGAGCTGTGCGAGGGGAGCTCACATCGCCCCGATCAACAGGACATTTCTATCCCTTCACACCCTCTAGGACAACACTTACAACAGGAGAGGGTCTCAGACTACGCACAGAACCGAGCTGTACGAGAAGCCAAAGCTGCAGAGGGAGCGTACCTGGGACCTTCTCTGGGAGCGGCTCAGAAGGAACTTCTGGGAGCTCCATCTGTTCCTGCAAGAACATTAAAGACAACACGTGACACTCTGCCACATACCAGCCCGCGGTCACAGACCCCTGCACCACGGTTTTGTGTAAAGACTGTCTGGAAACGGAGCAATGTCAAGAAATTTCATACACAAACTGACGTCTGCCTCCAGAACTGCAGCAACTGGAGCGTTATGGGGTTTTTGTTGTTAATTATTAAATGAGATTTAATAGCACCCTGTATCAGCTACGAGCCTCCTCAAATCAAGGCCAGCTGCAGAGCATCTCCACCTCAGCCTTCACATTTCCTACACAGGCAGCACGGAGGTGAAGCCACGCACCAACTCCTGCTGTCAGGGCACCAGCCAGCACCCGCAGGGTCCCGGTGTGGTGAAGCAGAATAGACACCCAGCAAGGACAGGGATCAGCTGACTGCAGCAGACAGCGAATAAAGCAGGATCCTTAAAAGCATCCCATTTTTAAATGACCTCTGGGTGTGATTAGCTTCATCTTTGATGTCACAGTAATTGGGCATAAGCGGGTATAATTGAGATGTCTGGCAGAATAAGATAAACTACTGGGAGTGGGAGAAAGATACTTTCTCCTCTATTACAAACAGCTTCCTGAAAATGCGGGTTTAAGGCAATTACAAGAACACTGGTCCTACCTGAGTAATAGTGTTTAATTCTTCTAGAATGGCATCTTCATCCTCCTCCGTCAGGCTGCCAGCCAGCAGCTCATCTATTTGCTGTGAAAGGGAGGAAAAGACACATCCCCGTCAGCAGCAGCGGCTCTGAGGGGCGCAGCAGGGCACTCGCATGCGGAAGAGCACTGGGAACACGGCAGAACTAACAGAGCTCGTTTTTCTGCAGGCACCCGAGGCTGAATTCCCAACCCGACTGCCTTGTAGCCGGGGCGGGGACGCACAGGACGGCAGTGGTGTCCGCTCGCAACGGCTCACGCGCGCAGTACGTACCCGCTGGTACTCCACGGCATCCTGGGTTTCGCCTATTATTCTTTCTACTTCTTCTATTGACATGACCTGAAGAAAAGAGCCCAAATCCACACATGAGTGGGGTCTGCAGGGAGCTGGCTACGACCCGCCAGGGCCGTGCTGAGCCCAAGGCAAAAGGGCTTGGTCACTCATACCTGGTGCATTTTGTTCAGACACTCGTTGCCTATTTTCAGGCCCTCGATGACCTTCATTTCAATCTGGGTGAATTCAATATCCTGGACCTGAAACAGAAAGGAGAAGGGGAAACATCCCAGGTGCGACATTCCCGGCGTTGGCCAGATACAGACTGCCAGGACTCCCCGAGGGGAAATCAGCCAAGAGCCCGTCCTCTAGTGAACAGAGGATTAAATTATACCAGTAGTAGGAACCCTGCACACAACAACCCTTCGCACAGGCAGCTGCAAAAGCCTCTCCACAGCCCTTTAACTGATTTTCCAGCTGACAGCTGAAGCTGAGGCCACAGTGCCCACGGACACACATCCGTTTCTGAAATCAAGATACGGAGGGGGCCCCAGAAGGATTCTACAGCAGCTGTCCACACCGGGACCAAACTTTTTCCTAATTTACAAAATGTGTATTTAACATGTAACCTGCATCATAGACTCAAAACATCCTCCCCACCTGCTCCTTCAGGGAGAGCCACGGCACACGTACGGTTTCAGAGGCATCTCCCCCTTGGAGTAACGACCGAGCCCTGTTAGGGGCTGTCAGTTAAAGCACATTTCCACGCGACCAGAAGGAACACCCACCCTGGAAAACAGACCCACACCTAACGCTCGCAGCCTACAGCGACTGATTCTCACTCACCATCCGCTCCAAGTTGCTGATTTGGTTTTCCGTTTTATCTAGAAGTTGCTCTTGGAAACGCTTCTTCTTCAGCAAGAGCATGGCTTTTCTGAAGGGAAACAGGAGGAGGGAAACTCAGCACAGTGGAAAGCAAACAAGACTAAAAGAATGAGGCCAGAGCCTCATGTGTTTGGTGCTTTTTTCCAAAAGAGGAAAAGAACTAAAAATCATCTGCAAAGCAAACCAGCAGCTCTGAACGGCTGCTACAAAGAGTAAGGATGAACAAGCTGATCATAAATTTGCTAATCTGGCACCTGAGAACTCAGGTGTGTTTGTGCGTGGATTGGGCCAGCTGTGCAGCAGCACTAACGACAGGCGCTCAAAACGAGAGGAAAGAGACGCTGCTGACGCGGTGTCCGTGCATCCCGCTGACACCACGCGGGAAAGAGCAAAAGCTCCCCGAGTCCTGACCCCGGCGCTGGAGCACGGGCAGCCTCGCTCGGCTGGTGAGAGAAAACTTTAAATTTCCTCTCCGAGAG
>NW_009718288.1:0-10354 GCF_000703405.1 Apaloderma vittatum
TAAAATAAAATAAAATAAAATATAAAATAATAAAAATAAAAGTTAAAATTAAAAAATAAAAATCTCTTACCTCTGTGAGAACAACTCACAGTGGTCCAGAGACAGCACAGTGGATCAAAACCTGTCTGTCTAACAGTAGGACACTCAGTGACAATATGGCTGGGGACTTTTACCAGGACTAGTTATGAATATTAGTTGCAGACGGTGTTGAAAGCCTCTAGTGTTGCGACGCACATTGGCAAGTGGCAAACGATTAATCAGGAGCAGATGTGATAGGAGATAAGGAGAGTTTTTTCTCTTACCACACATTCTGGCTGCAGCCTTAGCATTTTTCACTTTACGTCTAAAACCTTGCCTGAAGCAAAGACCCCTCTGCTTCTGACGTCTGCCTGTAGTTTGACATCCCCCTTTCTGTTGCCTGTTGCTTCTGAAAAGTTCAGAAATTTTCAAGGCTGAACTCTGATTTTCCTACTGAAACTGTCTATGAACTACATATGCACTATATACAAATCCTCATTTCTCTTTTTTTTGCATCCAGCTGCTTTACACTGTCTTATGTTTCATTTCTGGGTAATTTTAAATGCTGTAACACTGGTTATGCATGTGAAAAATATTACTGAAGTATGAGTTGAAATGGACCTAGAACCTGATGAGACAATTGTTGTAACATAAAAAATAAACAGCAATAAATAATAACAAATAATAATAAATAAATGTTAAACTGAGAAGAGGTTAACTACTGGTGAAGAATGCAGTTTCAAAAATATTTAAAGCCTTTTTAAAAGAGATGTACATCCCTTCCCCCCATTTAATCTTTGCTCCTTCAGCTGCATTTGTTGATTTCTGTAATATTTGCCAGTCACATCCATTGGAGAATGTACACAAGCCCTTGGGCGTATTTGACATGAGTGACATCCTTTACAGCCAGATAAAAATGCTTAAAAGCCCTACTTTGAGTACTTCTGTTGCCTATAGAAAAAGTGGAATTAGACTCCATTTAATTTTTATTTCTTTTGCCTGTCAAGAAGCTACCAGAATGGAAAGTGTGAGGCAAACGATTTTCCTACATAAATCTGTGGAGGTTATTTCCAGTAATGTAACCAGAGCTTTCCCAAGAACAACTTTGTGAAGTTGCCTCGAAAATCAGTCATGAGAATGCAAAATGTTTGTCCTTGGCCTTTGAACCAATGCTAAACAAAACCGGCAAGTGACAGGGTTTAGCCATACACCGATCTTTCACTTTTCAATTAAAACTTTACCCAGGATAGTATGACAAGTTATGCCGCGCAGTGCTGCAGGAGAACTACCTAATGACTAAAAGCTGTCTGCCTTCATGGGACCATTGCTGGCTTGGAGGCTTTGGTCCTCTGTTCTGGCCTATCATTGTTCCTTGTGTAAGAACAAGACTCAGATAAGGACAAGTACATTCATATCTTTTTGTTGAACTGCTTTGTCTTCTTTCTGCCCCAATGTCTACTGTCCTGTACTTGAGAATCCTGTTTATTTTGAACAGAGGATCCTTCTGGTTGCAAAGGAAATGTGTAAAGATAAAAGTCGCACGTGTATGATGATGTGTGATTCTGAAGGAGTTATGAAACCGTGGATCAGAGGTAAAATGTAAACTAACCACATTCTAAACATGGGGCACTGACTCTGGAAAAAAATGCTATTTTATCATTATACTCTTCTGGATTTTTAAAGGCAAAAACGTGACTTTTTCAGACCTACTGAGCTGCATTTATCATGGTGTGTATATTCTTCCTTGGTTTTATTAGTTTGTTGGGTTTGTTTGCTTTTTATAAACAAAATGCTTTCTATTTAAAACTATTCAGGCCAGGCTCTGACTTAATGTCACATTGATTCTTGCTTCTTTATCCGAATAACAACTTTGACATACACCCAGTTCTGTCTCTCCTATGCCTTTCTAGAAACTGAAAAACTGATAACACCGTGGCATTTCTTCAGCTAAGGTTTTACTGCAGCTCTGAATATACCTTAAATGCTCTGCCCTTTCTTTCTGTTTCAAAAAACTCAAAGTCCTTGGAAACCTTAGGTACAAGAATTGAAAAGTGCTAGGGGATTTGTTACAGGGGAGAGAGCAGCATCCTTCCAAAACTTCACAGAGATATCATTACTGCAAGGTCTAGGTGATTTGGCCCGATGGCCTTATAACTGAATTTTTTAATACCTTCTTTTTTTTTTTTCTCTTTTTTTTTTCAGATATATCTGTGTAAAACAAAGTTGTCAATACAGAAACACAGATAGTCTAATTTACTGAAATTCTGAAATTGAAAAACAAAGTTCGCAGTCAAAAATTCTGCTCAGACTTCCTGTGCTAATCTAATTTCAGACATAACGTACTTTAAATCAATACTGTTTCTGAAGCTATGGATTTTTCTGGACTCTGTTGGGATATAGCATGGTCTGATTGTAGATATTTATGGCAAATTGTAGGATAGTTTGTTTTGGTTTACTTTTTTTGTGCAGGAAAATATCTTACAGGTCTTGACTCCAATTTCATACCAGTGTGAAGGACAGCTGGTTACAATGCAATTCAGTACACCTTCACCAAAGTTATTGGTGTGGGAATAACAGTATTGATACGACATGGGAATAAAAACAATAGACTTTTGGATTTGGTGTAAAATGGCCTAAACGTAAACTTCTGGGAAAGCTGCTTTCTAGCTCTGCTCACTCCTCTTGGGAGCCTATGAAAATTTTTCTTCTAAATTGACACACCTGAGTTATGGCACCTACGTTGTGCTTGGCATTCCATTAACCAGAAACATGCTGTTCCCACTGCCTCAAGGTACAGGGTTTTTTTTTTTGTCATCTTCCTATTCTTACTAGGCTGTTCGTGCAAGACTCCATTTCTGACAAACCTATATTTACTTGAAAGACTTAACACAGTCAGCTCATATTTAGTTGGGATGAAATTTTAGTGCCAAAACTCCCACCTGGGCTTAAAAAAATATTCGTATTAAAAGAAGAGTTGTTTGAAGACTGAGATAGGCATGTAAATTCCCTCACATCATGCATATTACTATGGCACTGAAGTGCACAGTCTACCTCTTTATTTACTGAATATTCCTGAAAATATTTTTACAAACTGCTAAGCTGTGCTCTTCTTAACTCTCAGACTAGAGAGATTAGTTTGGTAAGTGGCACGAATACCATCTCTGTGAAAGCATTGTGTGGCAATAGGAAGTCAGTTTGTCAAGTAGTACTGTAAAACACAAGACGGGGTTTTTTTTGTCATGGTTTAACCCCAGCCAGCAACTGAGCAGCACCCAGCCACTCACACACTCTTCACGGTAAGATGCGGAAGAGGAGCAGAAGAGTAACAGTGAGAAAACCTGTAGGTTGAGATAAAGACATTTTAAAAGGGAAAGGAAGAGCTGTGCACACAAGTAAAGCAAAAGAAGGCATTCATTCACCACTTCCCATTGGCAGGCAGGTGTTCAAGCATCTCTAGAAGGGCACGGCTACATCACATGTGACTTGGGAAGACAAATGCCACCATTCTGGACATTTACTCCTTCCTTCTTCCCCCAGCTTTATATGGAGAGTGTGATGCCATATGGTCTGGAATATCCCTTTTATCAATCAGAGTCAGCTGTCCTGGCTGTGTCCTCGCCAAACATCTTGCACACCCCCAGCCCATTCACTGGTGGGGAGGGATGAGGAGCAGAAGAAGCCTTGATGCTGTGTAAGCACTGCTCAGCAGTGACTAGAACATCCCTGTGCCACCAACATTGTTTTCAGCACGAACCCAAAAGATAGACCCATGCTAGCTACTATGAAGAAAATCAACACTGTCCCAGCCAAACCCAGCACATTAGCTTGCTATGGCAAAATTTATTCTAATGAAATCTAGATATTAGGGATAATTGGCTGTTTCTACTTTTTTAAGTAACAGAAGAGTTTGGACGGAGACTCCTGTGCAATACATTTAAGCCTGCAGCTATACTGTGATTCTGTAATTCTACACATAACTGGGAAATGCCATCAGTAGTGCGTCTCAGCTGTGCTCTAGTTCAAGCAATACTAGTTAGTTACATGGCTTCTTCCCATATTTAATCTTCATGTAGTTGTTACATGAGGAGGGAAAGTATATGTTTTTAAAAAAAAACAAAGGAGGAACTGAAAAAGTCACAGGAATTAGCTAGATTAACAGATAAATCCTCATAACTGAAACACTTATAATGTCTAATCATTATTTTTGTCTGTGTGTGTGTGTATCTCTGGTTAAAATTGTTTATTTGATTCCACATTGACGCATGTGGTACAGTGACATCGTCAGCAATCCTCGCGTGTCCAAAGTGGGCACTCTGGCCCATGATTAAAGAAGTACCTCTGGGTAAAACAATTTCTGTTAACTTCTCTATCTGAAATAGAAAACATGCAGTGAACAGGACAGTTGATATTTCTGCTTCTGACTCCAAAGCAAATTTCATGCTGGTTAAGCACATGCAGTTCCATTGTAGGGTGTTTTGTGGTTGGTTTTTTTTTTTTTTAATGGCAACAATGAATGTATACATGCCAAACAGCACAAGAAAAACAGGACAGGGAAATTGCTGCTCCAGGCTCATAGGGAAAAAAGTTTGATTCCACCAAAGATAAATCACAAATGATAACCGCTATCTAATACAAACCCCAATTAAATAGGACAATAAAAAAAATCTATTTTTTTTCTTCAGCATTACGTGAGGGCACAAGGAAAGCAACACACAAAGATCATTCCAAGACCAAAGTCTACTCTGTGGATGCTAACAGAAATTTCCCTGGAGACTCAAAGATAGTCAAGGGTGGATATATTAGCATCTTCATACAAATTCTCCACACCCTATAGAACATTAAAACACTCCTGCAGAATTCACACACCCTAATACTGCGAAGAGAGTGAAAGCTGAATATTTCTTCATTTGAACTCCATTGTTAAACTGTGCAGTACTACTTCTTCTGCACTTCATGACACCTTGAAAAGTCTTCTGAAGTGAGGGAGCCAACACCTCTCCCTTAAAAAAAAGTAAAGCCACAGCGTCAGAATTGCTTACAGGACGAATTCCAAAGTCATAACCAACCCCTGGAACACTTGTCCATAGGGAAAAAAAAGAGCAAGCAATCCCAACTTATTTTCTGTCAAGACTTGATTTAGTGTGTCACCCACACTGCAAAGTTCTCTGAAAGTCTAGCATCGCCTAACATTTGTAGAGCCTCTCAGAATTGAGCAAGTAAGGCAGAGCAGCTTGATAGGGGAACAGTACATATGCTTATCCCTAGATTTCCAGACATAATTAAAGCCATTCAAGTGCACTGAAGATTCTGTTGGAAATTATGAAAGGTAAATAAATGCATGTTTTTCTACTACTTCTGATGAAAAGTAGGGCCATATACTGGATACGAGGAAGAAACAAAAAAAAAAGAAGAAAAAAGATAAAAAAGAACTGAACAGTTCCCCAGTAAATGGGAAGAACTGCCCATGAACTCAATGACAGAAGGATCCTGAGTTGGGGGAAATCTCATAGAAGAGGTGGTGACCGTGACTATCTCCTATTTTAGCTTATTGCACAACTAAACTATTAGCTAGATTCTCCTGTAGACAGTGCTTAACCATTTCAGAGTTGTAGTACTAAGAGTCAGATGGATCCACATCTAAGCACATACAGCAGGAAAACAAATTTTTAATGTCCAAAAAATTGTCTCCAGCTGAATGGAAAATCACTTAATAAAAGCAATTTATGGTGAGCAGAACAGGTTTCCTCATCTGAGATGTATCTATTTCTTTGTTTCAGCAAGGCAGTTCTACCGTCTCTACCTTTTGTTTCGAGAGAGAATTGAAAAACATACTATCATATAAATAAAAAATATTCCATGACTGTTTCAAGAATTTATATCCCATCTAGCAGAAAAAGTATTTAAAAGAATGACTGGGGGGTTGGTCTGTTCTCTCTAGTTGTGAGTGATAGGACAAAGGGAAATGGATTTAATTTGTGCCAAGGGAGCTTCAGGTTGGATATTAGGAAGAATTTCTTTGCTGAGAGGGTTGTCAGCCATTGGAACAGCCTGCCCAGGGAGGGTGGTTTTGTTGCCAACCCTGGAGGTGTTTAAGAGATGAGTAGGTGTTGTGCTGAGGGACATGGTTAGTGGTGCTGATAGGGCTAGGAAAAGGTTGGATTCGATGATCTTGAAGGTCTCTTCCAGCCGACAGTGTTCTATGTTCTACAATTCTATGACTGTGCTACCAAAAAGACCTGAAATCTCCTTTCCCTCCTCACCCTCCCCCAATGATGGCCATTTGGTTTAATGCATGATTATCAAAACTGCTCCAATCAGTTCAAAACCCATCTTTGTGGTGGCCCTTCTCCAGGCTCTGTGGCACAGTCAGCTGCATGCCAGTCTCACCCTCTCATATGCAGTCCAATGGGAGTTTTAGCTGATTTGGGTGCAGGAACAGGGGCATACTGTTTATTCTTACTTTGAGCAGAAGACGTGTCCAGTCCCATTTCTCTTCTGAAACAGGCAGAGGTGACTCTTACCCTGGTAGCATGAAGTCCATCGCTGGCACAGCTTGATAAACCCCTGCAGTGTTGTTTTTAGATTATTTCATTATTTTTTGTAGAGATCAGGAGACAGTGCAAGGCCAGAAATTTGGTCAAAGTCTTTTCCATCATGATGAATTAGTCATACATAGAGCTTCCCTTATCTGCATCAGGGGAGGTTTAGGTTGGATCTCAGGAATCCCTTCATCACGGAGAGGGTGATGAGGCATTGGGATGCACTGCCCAGGGAAGTGGTGGAGTCACCGTCCCTGGAGGTGTTTAAGGAGAGGCTGGATGTGGCACTTGGTGCCATGGTCTGGGCCATGTGGTGGTGTTGGGTCATAGGCTGGACTTGATGATCTCAGAGGTCTTTTCCAGCCTCAACAGTTCTGAGATTCTGTGATTTTAATAAGTGTATTCATCATGATGGTTGTTTCTCATATTCTTCTAAACATGTGCACTCCACGACTATCCAGAGTTCTCTGTATGCGGCTGTAGCAGAGCAACGAATAGTTCTTCAGGTCTGGAAGAAGCAGCCGGGATGTATGGTGTGGGCTGAAATACGGGCTTCACTCAGCACACCACCGCCGTGGCCTGTGCTCACTAGGAGCACAAGAGGGCGCTGGTTACTTTGTGGAGACCCGCTTTTGGAAATAACTGAGTCCCTCCTTCGAAACACGAAATTTAGAGAGAAATCTGCTACCCCAGTGAACTATCCGCTGAGAACTGACGAGACAGGACGAAGCCAAGCAGGTTGCATGGAATCTCTGAGAGATATAATCAAATAAAGTTCCTTAACACTGTGGAAGTTACCGATGTTTGCATCCCTCTTCCTGCTTTCTTTACCCTGCTTAAAGAGAGTACTATCCAAAAAGGATGCAGTGGCATTGCAGCATCGTTGAGGCAGGATCTAGACCTTTGGGTGAACTTGCTACAGATTTCTCCTGGGTGATGCTTCAGCAAAGCCATTACAGTTCAAAAGTAATGCTGGGACCTTTTCATACCTCAGAATTGTGGGTGAGCTTTTCTAATTCCTTTTGGCCTGGTTTGTTACCTCATGAGATTATGCTCACACAGGCACAGCTGATGAATCTCCTGATGAATTCTTGCATCCTGTTTTATAAATGCCCAAGAAGTAGGAAGCAATGGAGTGTGCCTCATTTGTGTGTATTTGTTGGGGATATTTTGGTGATTGATACAATTTGTTCTGATTTTTCCACCTTTTAAACCTGACCAAATTGCAACAGGGTCAATTCAGTTTTCTTCCACATATGCAGTAACCCTAGCACATATTGTCATAACCTCTCTTTAGAAGCTTTTGCCCTAAATCTTTCCATATATCACATGCTCTACTCTACCTCATGGCAATAGTCCCAGTAACACTGGTTTTATTGCTCGCTAGTATTATGTATTGCTCACCATATGAGCCACACCGAACACTCTTAATGGTGAGATACAGTGGCTTGCCAGAGAGATCCTACTGACTATGCCAATTTAATGTCATCACTCTTTATAATACTCCCATCAAGCATGTACAGTACCATACAGCTCTGCTCAGGTAAACCAGGTATTAAGTATCTAATTAGTAAATAAATTACAATAGTAAGAGCAATTATGATTTTAATATAAAATGCCATTAGCAATACTAGTAGTACTGATACTATTATTAAAATAATATTAGTAAATTTAACCATTGTGCACTGTCTCATGTTGTCTTAGAGGCCTTAACAAGTAACTCACTGCTCCCTAAGTATATTCTATTCCTCCCCAACACAGTGTGAGGGTTCTGCCCACAGGGCAGCGTGCAAGTGCATCATGCAGCTATGTGGATGATGCTTATGTGCTTACTAATATGCTCGAGGGGTTTTTAGGGCTAGATGAGAGTGACTCAGACCACAACACCTATCAGCTCCCTTCCTGTTCATATGAACAGTACATGCATTTTTATTCTGACTTCTTCTCCATCTGCCACCTCCGAGAGTCATTCCCCTTTGTTCAGGAGTGCCAGGATTTCTGTACTAATCCGCACCAGGCAGCTGAGATTCCTCTGTCCCTGCTGAGCAGATGGCCACAGACTGCAGGACATCAGATAGTCACACCAAAGCCTGGAGAATCTAGGCTCTGTCTAGACAGAAAACCTGAAGTATAGAAGCTGAGCTGACTTTTAGATGTTTATAAAAACTAGGGAAAAAAAAGCCAGACAGCTGATTTCAAGTATCTTTTCTGAGTGGCTTGAAAATGCTAATACGCTATACGTAATGTGACTTTGTTTCTGCTTCTAGAGGAATATTGACTGAGGTCACAGTCTCTTTTAAGATGCTCCCAGTTTATGTCTGAGTTGGAAACAGACAGGTCTTTGAAGAATGTGTTTAAATTTTCTATTGCATGTACCAAACATGTAGTTGGAGAGATTGGTTTGGCTTTAGACTTATTTACTTTGTATGATTCTAATTGTACTGAAGGGAATTTGATTGTTATCAATGGATTCTGTACCGTATTACTATTTAATGGTTTTTGAAGGTTCCCTTTTATCCAGCTGTCAAGAGATAGGGCTGTGCTGGCCACTAGATGAATGGCAGATGTTCTCTATTAACCGTTCTCCTTTCCCAAAAGGGAAGTGAAAGTGAGTAAGAGAGAGAAACTTAAGGATTAGAAAAGAAAACTGTAACAGCTTTAACAAACAATATTAGTACTAAGAAGAAAATAATGGAAATAATGAAATATATATACTAAACCAATATCAAAACTTCCCTTGATGAATGACCACTGATGTGCCAAGGCAATCACCTGGGAAGTCCCAGACCGGATTCAGTGGCAGAAGGGAACTGTCTGCAATAATATGGTGCTAGGTTCAGAAAGTGCAGTCTCTAGAAGAGACTTAGCTGAAAAGCAAAAAACATTGAACAGAATTGGTTCTAGTTTGGCTCAAAGCAGGAAATTCCACCCCTTATTCCGTATAATTTTCATCATTGTAGTTAATGATTTATTTTCCCACGGAAAAGTTTGTTATTTAGTTCATTTAGCTCACAATTGCGGGTTTCCATCTATAAGGGCAGAAAACATGTTATGAAATTTGTCATGATTCATTCAAAGGCCAGTAGTTACTGGACATCACCTAATGAAGCTAGCTCTTGTCATCACCATTGTGTTATACTGAAAGACAATTATCAAACACTGTTGGTATCACATGGCAATTAACATCATGTAGTTCTAAATAGAGTATTCTCACCCAAAAATATCACCATTTTTCATCATCACACACAAAGTAATGCCAGGTCTTTGAGTGAAAGCAATCTCACAAATGGGCAGAAAATACCCAGACAGTTTTCCCAAAATAATTTTTTTCATACACCACAGGGACTTTCTCTCTTCTACTATGTAAAGAATTTGAATAAGCAGGACCATCATGACTGACAGGTGCTCTGGTGTTAATTAACCAGGTGGCTTGTGCTAAATGCTTGTCTCAGTTTTTAAAGGCTCCACCTCCCATTGCCTTCAGAGTAGGTTTTAACAATCCATTGTAATGTTCAGTTTCTCCAGACGCTGGTGAATGATAGGAAAATACCCACTCCATACCATGTTCTTTTGCCCAATCATCTATAAGATTTTTTTTAAATGGGTCCCATTGTCCAAATCAGTCCTTTCTGGAGTGCCACGACACCACAAGATCTACTTCTCAAGGCCCAGGATACTGTTGTGAGCGGTGGCATGAGACACAAGATACTTTTCCAGCCAGCTGGTGGTTGCTTCCACCATAGTGAGCACATAGCACTTATCCTGTCAATGTTGCCTATCGAGGCGTAACGACCTGG
>NW_009718289.1:0-5623 GCF_000703405.1 Apaloderma vittatum
CGGCCTAGAGGAGAGCTGAAGCACTTCGCGGGTGTTTTTAGCTGTTTACCTTCTTGTCGTATTTCGAGCGCTCATGCCCGTTCGTGTGCCGCTGCCAGGCAGCCCGGAGCTGCCAGAGCTACGGGTCGGCTTATGCCGCCTCCTCATCTTGGTGACACTGGCTGCCCGGGTTGATTTTTTGGGGCCGTGTTTCCCCCCACCAGCACCCCGTACCTGTGCACGCACCTCCTGTTCTACTCGGAAGTCGGCATTTTTATAAAAGATAGGCCACTTCAGTTCCACATCATGGGGCTTGGCAAACCTGCAGCGAAATGCTTGGAGTTGTTAACAGATCACGCGGTTACTCTGAAGGAGTCCGAATGGAGAAAACGGTGGAGGACTTAAGTTTTGTATTTGGAGTACAAAGAGCATGGAAGTGAGCTTCTCAAAGGGCCTCAAATACCAATGGAAAATCATTAGAGGGATTGAACAAGAGTATTGGGTTTGTCATACCTTACTAATCTATAATAAGAATTCTTAGAATAGCGTGTGGCCCTGCAAAAATGCAACCATTTTCTCCCTAGATCTGGAAGCGCTGTGGAGTATATTTGCTCTGTTTCCCTTTTGGTGGATGTTTTTTGTTTCCTGGTGCAGGTCTCGGACACAGGCAAGGAAGAAGTCGTGGTACTGCTGCAGCACAGGGCAGTGTTGTCCCATGCTGCCAGTGTTCTGTGAAGTTAATTGTAAAGTTGGGATGACAGTGTTGATAGGTAATGCTTTCACAGCAACCCAGTCTTCTGCAGTCTTTTGAGAAATTAATTTTTTAATTTTTTTTTAAGTAAGTTTCCACATAGGTAATGACAAGGATAGAAATGCTACTGAAGTGTAATCCTCAATGGCTGGAATGCCAGGAGGCTGCTGACCCATGAAGGAACAGATCTGCTGAGGTGCTTTTTCTCTTCTACACTTGGATCTCTCAAGTGCAGTCTAACAGAAGACAAAGTGGGCTTACTGGTTTTGTATGGTCCTCTGTATGTATGGATGAACATAGACTTCTCACCCTCCAATAGAAAAGACCTATTTTGTTTAATTTCTTAGAAAGAAATTTCCTAAAACGCTACTCTGACTAGAAAACAGGGCTTTCTCTCTTGGGTTTTATGAAATGCACTCAAAATTGGGACCAGAGATACTATATGCTGTTTTACCGATAGATCAGGGGTACAAACATTACAACCAATACAGATGTTCATGCATTGTATGTATTGTCTGTACTGTCTTCCATCTTATCCGTTAGCCTAAATCATATCAGAGATTCCTGACCATTCAAAAATAGGAAATGTTACATAACTGATGAAGAACAAAAAGATTCTGAGCAATATAACTGCCTTCTTGAGTGCATATCAAATCCATTATTGTAGAGAATGGAGAACCAAGTTCATGGCCTTCAAGCTCTTTCTCCTTTGTAAAAACAAGAGCAACCTGAAAGATGATGTAAGTTTTATAATTCAAATGGCTCGAGTGCCTTTCTCTAAGAGTTGGAGGAAAGAACGTCTTATCCATAGCTACCACTTACATGTATTTAAAAACAGACAACACAAAGACTGTATATTCCTGATGTGTCTTGCACAGTGAATACAACTTCGATGGTTTACGCCGTGTCCAAAACAGAGTTCCCATACCTTCTGCTCTAACAAAAGGTTTTGTCTAAACTCAGTGTACTTGAAAAGGAGAGGGGCAAAAGCAAAACTGAAAACAAGCCATGTTATTCCCCCCTCCTCTAATTCAGCTGAAAGAATATCAGTTCCCAGCTGAAATCTTGAGACAATCAAAAAGGGATCCTTCAATAAGACTGGATTTTTTACAGATACACTATGTAAGGAGGAATATTTTCCCCAACATTTTTTTGCGCAACGTCTTTTTATGTGACTATCATGTAGATAACAGCAGGGAATTCCACTTAAATAGATCCTTAATGGATTTAACTAATGGTTTCTTTGTGATGCTCTCAGATAGTTCTCCTGTAATGTGGATCCTCTAAATATTTAAATCCACCATTGAAGCATTTAATAGGAAGAAAGTCTCCTACCACTAGAATAAAGGAAAGGCTTTCAGCTGGAAACAATACCAAAAACAAAATCTGATTTGTACAATTGCATTGAGACTCTAAGCCCACTTACTCTCTAAGGCAACTAATGCAACAAGGACCTGGGGTGCCAGGTAAACAACACGCAGTCATTTGTGTATTGAGACTCTCTCTGTCCTTTCCCGTTTCTCCGTATACTCCATGTTTTTGAGGACTGTTTGTAGCGATTAATGGTCTGAGTGAACAATAAAGCTAGTAAATTAATATTGCACTTACAGCCGGTACAGGGTAACTGCCTAACCTTAGCGGCTTGTGGAATCTTGAGAATAATGGATGGGTTCGCCTGGGATGCCTCTCCTTGTTCTGAGTCTTTCACTGTCTCAAAGTAATCTTTCTTACTGTTGTATCCATTATCCTCTTATTTTATTCTTTTTACAAGTGGAGTCTGATGTTTCTTCAGTTCCGTATTTGAGCTGGAAGGAAAAACCTTCTAGAAATCTACTTATGGTATTGTCAAGACTCATTTTTTTCTCTCCTGTCTCTTACTTGGGAGGAACAGTCACTTCAGAAACTAACACTGCTCTTTAAGCTGTCTGCCTAGCCCTGGATTTTACCATGTTTCCCTTGCACAATGAGCAAAATCCACTGTTTTCAATCTAGATTGTTTCTGAAAATGAGAGATGATAGAAAAGTAAAGGCTCCCCGTAGCTCGCATTCAACAGAACAAAAACATAGAGCTGCAATTGCCCCACAGCTGCTTTCATGGCAGATAAGATACATCGCTACCTTTTGAATATATAGGACTCGTCAAAAATAATAAATATCACTCTCAGTTAAGTCCATCTGTTTTTTCTTCTCTGCATAGTTTGGGCAGGGAAGTTTATTTCCAGGGATTACATTAATAAATTTACAGAAATTTTCTGCAATCACTTCACAATCCATATTGTCCAAATCCATCTGTAACTTGCTCTGTACCTGGCTCCTAAACACAGACACTTTTAAAACTTCACTGTCTGATGTTTCTGCGATACAATTAATTTCTGCATCTCAGTCACTTGGTAGTACTACGTATACAAGCACGTAAACCCATTCTAAATTCCTTTGTGCACAACCGTGGTATAAATAACACAAAATACAAGCAGTGAAGTTTCTCATGCGCTGTCGACACTGGCCATCCAGAAAGGGCGTGCTGGACCAACTTAGCCACAACGGCACCCTCGTTCGCCTGTAACGGGAAGGTTCTCTAATAAAATGAGCTTGCACTTAGATATTCCTTCTTGTTGCATGTCAGTGCTGTTAGGGATAATGCGGAACTATCGGCATGTTCCTCTCATGCTGATACTTTATGTTGCATGGATACACTGGGAGGCTCAAATTAAAGGCTTTCTTGCTATCCTGCCCGCTGCCAGAAATGGAGTGCCTGTTTTTAAACCAAGTGCCTCATTCTGTGTTATTCTGTATCTCCAGCAGTTACATAAACCAAAGAGAGGCAACGGAAAATGGCTCTGGGGTATTAACATCTATGTAAATCAGTGCAGATGCTGAACTGATGGCATTTTGTATCCCCTTGCAGAGCAAAATATGACTACCCCAAGTTAAAAATGGGGTGAAATTTACTTTGAGTGGAGGAAAATAGTAATGAGTGAGTACATAGGAACTGCTGTTGCTTAGAACCACTCCAACTTTTTTATCCAGCTGCCTCTGTATGTTATTTGCTTAGTGGTTAAAAAGCAGAGAATGCAAGTATTAAATTCCTGATAAAGACTGCTTAGGCACCTAAGTCCCCTTTGTGCCTTTGAAAACCTCTCATTCCTACTTATTTTTTTAACATATTTACTTTTGAAGATGTCGCCTATTTTATCCATGAGAGCAAGGAAGGAATAAAGTACTAGTTTGAATTGGTACAGGAGAAAATGCCTCCAAAAATAGTGTGATTTTTCTCAACAGAAGCCCATCTGTGAATTGCTGCTTTATACTGACCCACAATTTATGTAGCTTTTGCCCAAATCTATCAGACAAAGCTCTTTAAATGGCTTAAAAATAGTTTGTAAGTGTTATAGGCATTCAAATTAGTCACTTAGTCAAATCATCCTTTCAACTGATGCTTTCAGCAAATGGTTAAAACAGCAGTTGAGGAAGGACCAGGTGTATGATCTAATGCCTGAAAGCAGCTCATACTCAGTGACATAATCCTAAGAATAAATGTATTGTAAGTGTATGGCCAAACACAAGAGAATATCTGTCGTCGAGTAGCTGGAAGTGCCACATGGTTTTTGTATCAACTGTGCTTCAGCTGGAGCCACTGAGACTTGTGCAGCACTTTCAGCTCCTTCTGAGAAAAGTACCACCTACTGCTTCAGCACTTCCCCAATCCAGAGCAGATCCTTTTAAGAAATCCCTATCCAGCATCAGTAAAACTTTACTGGATATCTTTTCTTCTAGACGGAAGACGCTCAAAATTCACAGAATGTTGAATACGCAGCTTCTAGTGTGTATATTCAGCAGGTTGTGAGACAGTGCCTCTCGCCATGTTGCGGCGGTACAGCTAAACAGAGAGAGGAAGACACCAGGAGCCCTATGTATGGGGATCAAGGTCTGGGTCCATCAGCGGCATGCAAGATACCACATGAATCATTTGGCCTCTTTATGCTCTGCTTCTTCTAGTGTATCAGGACAATATACAATATAGGCATTTGGAAGAAAAAAGCTTGGAAGGAATTAACTGTAGTATTACTACTGCAACTGTTACAGTTGCAGTTGTGCTCTCAGAACTCGCAACAATAATATACTGCTCATTTAAAAATTCTTCTGGATTTCTCCAAGAATACCTCTTGGACTATTCCTCATAGAACCATAGACTACCCCTCTTTCTTCATCTCTACTTCTGTCTGCACTGTGAATGTGTACAGCTCTCACATTACTGTCTTTACAGGTAAATTTTAACCGGACTCATTGTCCTTGTCTTCCTGCTGCTTCTTGCTAATCAGAGCTTGTGCTAGAGTTCCTTGCTTGTTGATGTTTTTCTTTTCCTGGAGAATGGTGTGTCTCCATTTACAGTTTAAAAACTAGCACTTAAATGGAGTGTTAAATCACTTATGGAAACTGAGCCTAAAATAAACAGTTATACTCTATGAAAAGCCACATCAACCTTTTGACCTTGCTCTTGCCTCTTTTCAGAGGCATGTTAGGAACAGCTGTGTATACAAATAGAATGTACTCTGTATCTTCAAATCCTTTACTAGGGCCCATCTTAGTATTTGAGCGCTCACCGCAACTCTGTCTACTCAAACCCATTCTCTCTTGCTAACCCTGCAACTAACTCCTCAGCTTTCCTCCCTCAGTTTCCTGCCTCTCTCAAAGCCATTACCTTTACAAACTGTGGGTGCTCCTGCCTCTGCCACTCCTGCACCTCACTTCCCAAGCACTCTGCGTTTCTCCTTCCACTGGTGAGCCTTCTGACCTTCTGTAACCTCCCTGTTCACTTGAATTGCTGTTTGCCACCTAATTTTCCAGTATCAGTTAAAAGAAATAAAATAAAATAAAAAATAAAATACAGTAATA
>NW_009718290.1:0-21408 GCF_000703405.1 Apaloderma vittatum
GAGCTGGCATTTGGTGGCATAGCATGTAAGCACCGTCAAATCATTTTCCGGACTGTCTAACTGGAATTAGCTAGAGATTATAATTGCAAAACATTTCATTGTGGAGGGCTTACAGGTTTTACTAAGGTCTTCGTGTACTTGCCTAAGTCCTAATGGAAAAGGGTTATTCACTGCAGCCGTCTGCGTGCAGTGAAGCTAATGGTGGAAGAAACTTTGTCATGTCTACCTAGGTCCCTGGAAATCTGCAGAGGCAGCTGTGGCACCAGGAGCATCTACTTCCCTTTGGTCCATGCTCCAAGTAAAGGGCAGAGAGAGGCTGTGACCCTTACTCCGGCTCTCAGGCAGCAGCAGATACAAGAAATGGCCACACAGCTTGAGACAGCTGATTTTGCTGGCTTACATCTCCAAAGACTTGGGTATCATGTGGGTGGGAAGCCCATAAAAGAGCATCTCTTTGGGTCCACACAACACCTTTGTTGACCAGACCCTACCACCACTACACAAAGTTGCAGGTAAGCAAGAAAATTCTCTTCTCTGACCATATACTGATACACGGAGTTCAGAGAACGAACCGTAGCAATATGCAACATGGAGACTTCAACACGTACGTGCTGAAGCCGTCTTCGCTCTGCCCTACAGTGGCCTTTCAGGGCTCAGACCATTAGTGACTGGAGGCTGCTCCCTTGCCACGGCAGAGCCAGCACCAGTCTGCCAATGGGGGCCCTGTCAGTGCTTTTTCAGAGCAAGCCCATGGAGCCTAAGTGGGCCCTTTAAATCTATTTTTCCCCTGTTTTTGCCTCTTCTGAGGTTCGAGGTGACAGGGTGTGCTGCAGCCAGGCAGGCTCCCACCAGCTGAGGAATGCAAGGCAGCTCAAAGCCTGAAGCACCCCGTCCAAGTGTGTATGTCTTCTTCTGCTGGCATCACACCTAGTCTTGTTCAAGAGCAGGTTAAAGCTCTGGCAGATAACCGTGAGCCGCGTGTGGCTGCGACCGGATCTCTTACACCGAACTTCTGGACTCCTCACAGCATGAAACTACATATCACCTCCTCACTGGCTCCACGAGATGTCTGTGAAAGATGCAGCCGGGGATACTCAAGTTCACCCACTGGGGAAACATTGTGCTACGTGAAGATCGCAGCCTTCTCCCCTTATCTGCGAGGCAGTTGATGAAGGGCCTGGCGTCAGTCTGGCAACTCTGATGGCTCCCATTTAGCACCAGCGAGAGCTGCCTATCAGCAGAATGCTGGGGCAGATAGCAGACGGGACTATCTAATCACATACCTTTTGCATTAGTGCTGCCATATATTCCCTCCATTTGCAATCAGGAGACTGGACCGTACTGAATTTTCACAGGAATGAACTGTCAACAACCCCATCCTTCCCAGGGCCTAAAAATGGGTGCTTTATCACAGAGGCCAGTAGACTTCTTTTCTTAGACTTCCAGGCAATGGCCGGAGCAGACTTGGAGCCCCCACGAGCGAGACATTAAGGAGACCTTTTTGAGATAACAGCAGTTCACTTGGCTCTCTCAAGAATGCCTTATGGCTGTTCCTTTTCAAAGCCGAAGTAAGGAAACTAGCTCAATTAGAGCATATCAAGAAACTTTGTGTCTCCTGGTTTGTTTACCTTTTATCAGTGCTCTTAATATGCTTTCCTGCTTTTCCAAGAGGAGTAGGAGGGCTATGCTTTGTAAGATCACACTAGAAAAATCAAATTAAGTAAGAGGCAGTTTTTAAAAGTAACAAATCAGAGTTAATAACAGGACAGCAAACAACTGCTACCAGCTTTCTGCTAGCTTGATGTTTCACTGCTTCTCAATGCGTTTGTTTGGCTGCGTGATTAACTTTCATTTCAAT
Organism: Apaloderma vittatum; assembly: GCF_000703405.1. NCBI lineage: Eukaryota > Metazoa > Chordata > Aves > Trogoniformes > Trogonidae > Apaloderma > Apaloderma vittatum. The sequence continues at coordinate 1,859 of NW_009718290.1, forward strand.
TTTGCAGAAGTATATAGTTTCGTTTAACACACATTGCCAACCTATAATCTCTCAGGTCGTGTTTAAATAGCTGGGGTAGCTATTAGTTCTTTCTTGAGCCAAGCGCCCATTAGGACTTGTCCTAAATAAAGAGCCCGGCAAAACATCTTCCTTAAGAATGGCATCTCAAAACATTTTCCAAAGCCGAGCCCTAAGTCTGCAGCAGACTCAAGTTCATCAGCTTGTGGAGCCTACATTATGCCACTAATTGCAGGCATAATTAATGATGGCCAAATCTCAAAAAAGTGCCAAATTAGATTTCACTTGAGACAAGCAGATGTATTTTGGATGACTGGATAAGGCCAAATCCTGCCTGCTGCTGAAGCCTAGAAGTCTGGTCACAAACAGAGAATCAGATTTGCAGCCTTCACATGACTCAGCTCTCCAAGCTGGAATCAGATGCTCAAATCCCCCCGACCGGAGATCAGGGCACGCAATTGCCTTAAGTGCTTCAGAAAATAAACATTTCCCTTTGGAGGTCTGTCGGTTCATCCTACTTTTTATATAAAGGCTTTTGTTCCTCTCGCAACCCTCTCCTGCAGGCGAGCTAGAAACCTTGCCAGTGTCCTGCACTGCCAAACAGTTTCCCTGATTCCTCTTATGCTGAGACGGGAAAATAATAACAGAAAAGAGATGAATCCTCCATTAATATCTGATTTTAATCCAGGGAAAACCCTGGGTGAATGTTCAGAGGATTTTTTTTATATTATAGTGACTTAGTTCACACCTGCTGCCTCCCAGCAGCACAATGATCTGTGATCTGCACTTAACCTCAGTTGTATTTGGAACTTTCTTTGGGACAGTTTAGGAGATGGGGAACACACAGCCCGGCCAGTGAAGTCCAACTTCCAGCTAGCTTGATGTGCGACTCAGGGGGCTGGGCTATGAAACATCCAGTCTCACCCTGTCCCTTCAGAAAACTAATTTTACTCATTTCCCACCGGGAGATAAAATGCAGGTCTGTTCCCACTCCGGGGCCCTTTGGCTGGGACACCAATAGCTTTGGAAACGCTCTTATCTGTGCTCGAATGTCCTTTCAGAAAATATATCAGCCTGCAAAGGGCTCTCTTGGTACCACTAATACTCTTCGTAAGAAAAATGGGAGCTCAGCCCAAAACCGGAGCTTTTCAAGATTTGCTTTCCTTTTGCACCCACATCCCACATGCGCAGAGGGACAAATGTCCCAGTTGCAGGAGAAGCCTCTTACAACCTGTGTCCACCCTGAAAGGAACCTGCCCACACACCTGGGGAGGGTCCTAGCAGGTTGCCTCTGCGCTTTGGGTCCTGCCCGTGGTCACGGAGAGGCAATGCTGCACCCTCAGCACAGCCCCAGCCATGGCCTGCCGGGTCAGTTTAGCTCCTGTTATCTGAGACAACTTCCACGGGATCCCCTGTTTTACATGTCTGACATTTTTTATGGTTCTTCTTAAAACCCAGGCGTGGTCTCAGCTGGAAAAAACCCCAAACAACGTGCTTTGTATCAATTGCTGAAAGGAGAAAAGGTTCGGAAAGGCGGGCAAGTTGGAACCTAGTTCTGAACAGCTCAGGGCTGGCTGAGATGTCCTCGGGTTGGAGTCCCTGTGCTCTGCAGCTTTCCTGAACCTGACTTCTTTCTCACATCGGTGACACTTGGCTCACGTGGGTTTAGATTTCACAACCACAGCTTTGGCACCGCTCCCGTGACGGTGCCAGAAAGCAACAAGCGATCACTAACTACTGACACATCTGGTGCCTGAGGACATTCAAAGCCCGTCTGCGTAAACCATTACAAACATTTCTGAGAGTTTTAAAAAAAAAAAAAAAAAAAGTTCCGCCATGCCAGCCAAACCTGCTCCCTCCCACCTCTGCAAAGGGGCTCCGGGACCCGCCAGCAGGCGGTTGTGTTTGGGTCAGCGTCTCACCCGGCACCACGTATGGCCAGGCTTGGTGTGAGCTGGGTTCTGGAGCCTGTCTTGGACTCCTGTCTTAGCGAGCATCAGGATTTCCTCTCCTGGTACCAGAGGAGCTGGGAGCACAGTGTGGAGGTGAAGGCAGGCACAGGCACTGCAGGCAGCACCTTGGTGAGCCCCCATCTCCATGGGCTGTCACAGCAAAAGCTTATCCTAAGCCTGTGAGCCTGTCCTAGGCTCTTCCTAAGCACAGGCTTATCCGAGGCTCTTCTGTAGGCTTATTCCTAGCGTGTCCCACACTTACCCTAACAATAAAGGAGTAGACAGGGCCGTCACAGCCCAAAGGAGATGCCCACTGGGTGAATCAAAGGAGAAGCAGAGCTCGAGGAGACTCCTCTGAACACTTCCCTCACCCAGTCTTGCGCTGGGAGCCACCACCGCCCCAAGGGAGCAACTCATTCCCAACAGTTCCCAATCTCCTCCCGCCCGATGGCTCCGAGGCCTCGTGCGCTGCGGAGCATCAGGAGCCCCTTGCAGACCAGCCAGCCCCTAAAGGGGAGCAGTGGGATGGAGAGGTAACATGTATGGCTGACAGACATTTCCAGATGAGCTCCAGGCTCCTTCCCATGGCCTCCAGGGTCACCGGGCGCTGCCATTTGGGAACCACCACCCTGCGCTCCACACACTGGTGTCTTTAGAGGCTGAGACGTTGCAAAATAAGAACAAAATGTTTTCAGCACGCTATCAAACCTCAGCGGCTTCATTTATCCCCGCAGGACTGGTGCAAATGGTCAAACAAGATAGCAGAGAGCCAGGCCCGCCGCCTCTTGGCCTGGAGCCTGGAGAGCAGCATCGGTGCCTTTTGCCATCAGCTCTGTTTATGAGCTGTCTCTCCCCAGCACTGGAACTACCTTTGTCCTTTGACAAAAAGCCCATCTCCAAGTGCTTCTGAGGTTAATCACTCCAGTGATGGCATTGTGGGTGAGACATGTAGTCGTTGCCGTCACCTCGGACGAGCTCCAGGCTCGGTCGCACCCGCAGGAACGCGGCAGCTGCAGGATTGCAGCCCTGAGCACCCAATATCCCTTAAAATCCACAGGATTTCATCTGCCCTCGAAAGAAACAGCAGATTACTGTTTTTTAATTCTTTCACTTACTAACACAGACGAATCTCCCCAGGTCACCCACTTTGTGCAGGCACTGATCTGTTTGGAGAAGTTTTATTTTACCTCGACAGGTACCTCACTGTACATGCCCATGCTAGAAAAGGTGCTTATGCCCCTCAAAATAGAAAAAGGGCTGAACCACCCCCTGCATTACATGGAAGACTGTCATTTCATTTACTTAATGGAACACATTTTTACAGGGCCTTCACCCCATCTCCTCAACTGCAGGCTGCTTTTTCTTGGCCCTATTTTTCACGCACTTTGCTTCCTTATCACACCATATAATTTTCAGACAAATGAAAATCTGGGCTTTCACTTGCACAAACACTTGGACATAAAAACCTGGCCATTGCCAACTCTTAGAAATGTATCCTCCTAGTTGATGGGTTTTGTAAGGTCTTGGTCCTGGGAGACCTGTGAACATACTAGAGTCTCAACTTTCTTTTTTTTTCAGAGTCATTTTCTAGCCTTCACAGTTACATAGAAAAGCATAAAACCCAGGAGCCCCAATAATGCAAAAGGTAGAAGGCGGAGAAAAAGAACTCCCTTGTTATGATTTAAAGGAATATGCATCTGGGGGATTTTTAAAGGGATCTCGTGAGCTGGGGTTGGCAGAAGCTTGGGAACCCAGCCCAGGACCCTGCTCCAGCACCTTGTCTGGAAAAAGGGTCCAGCACCCACTCCCCACCGGGGGTTCTTCCCCTGGGAAGTACTTCGCCACGGTCTCCAGACATCACTGTTTCCAGGCTGTTTTTCAACTTGTTACAAAAACTAAAGATGCATTGTACGTATCGGATTGCCTTTGCCAAAATAAATAAACTCACAGATGCCTTTTTTTTCTCCCTCCAGGCATTCACAGTCAAACCCATGCAAATATTAACAATCCCTGTGTTAGACCCAAACTTCTGTGAGATAATAAAAGAGGGCAACACTGTAACCCTGCATCTTAAATCATGTGTGTAATGCACTCCTGCCTATCTGCTGCTTTCTATCCAAAAGCCCTGTTAATTAATAGATAAGTGATAAGACAGAAAGTAATAATTCCAGGAAGCAGAACAATTCATTTTTATGAAAGGCTGCCGTGCTGTTTGCTCTCCCCAGAGCGAGCTGGTAGCAAAAAGTTTATTGCTGATGCTGGGGCGCGGGGAGTGGACAGTGGTGGGAATTGAGGATCGGCGGTCACGTCGTTGCAGCCCAGAGGCAGGGCACAGGGTGCCTGTCCCTCCGTCAGTGCAATCCCATTCTCATCGGATGGGAAAGCATCACACTGTGGGGCCCTTCAAAGTAATGGGCATGTCCCTGGGACCTCCTAATTAAACAGCCTGGGACAAAAAAGTGGGAGAGGAGATTTCACAGGGGCGTGCTGGAAGCTGGTGTGGAGGATCTGTACGTGGCTTTACGCAGACTTTGCACAGCGTTCCATCAAAGGCAAGGCCATGAAGATAAGAGCATCAGGGGCTGAGCACGTACATATTTCAGCCTTGCATTTTCACACACAAAACCCCCAGGTCCCTTCCTGCTGCCACACAATTCGATGGGAGCAGAATCTGCTTGCTCAACTCCCGGAGAGTAATTGTAGGCTAATAGCGTGTGCTGGCATGTGGGTTGGGATGCTAAGTATGTGCATAGGTGCCTCTGGAAACATGTCACTTAGAAAACACCCCTTTGGCCCACAGAAGCACTGTTCAACAACAGGAATTCCTTCAGAGCTATATTCATTCAAACTCTAAAGTCACTATTTGTTGCCATGCCAGGCAACAGACCAGCGATAAATGAAGGAATTTACACATCGGATATCTCAGATTCCTCTCTCTCCTTTCCCAAGAGCAGTATGAGGGGACAGTTAATGATGCTAATTTATGGTATAAATATTTTGACAGACGATATTTTGATAACCATAAATTTTAACAGTTCTGGCTGGTTTTAAACACTGTTTTTCCCCAGCCAGGAATCTGTGAAAAGCAGTAATATCTCAAGTGTTTCTTAAGGAGCATAACCTGTCCTTGGGAAAACATTCTCCTTCCCTTAAAATAACACCACTTTGCCTAACAAAGAAACTCCAAGCCTCTGCACTTGCAAAGCATTGGTGACTCAAAGTTGTTTTATTCCACCTTTAGTTGATATCTTGTGGTCACTAGTGTGTAGGACCACTTGCTCACACAGCATTCCCACAGGCTGCCATTACCATGTCCCTCCGAAGTGCTGGAAAACAAAGGGAAAAATAAGTGACTCGCCCAAGGGTCGTGACGAAAGAAGAGTTTTAAGGAAAAGGAGGAAGAAACTGAGCGTCGGTGTCCCAGGAGTGAGACCTAGGGGTGGGTTTATCCTGCACATGAATCCAGGTGCTAACGCTGCTATGTTTCCGATTCTTTAATGCAAGGGAGCCGTCCCAAACTTAGATCTTGGTTACTTCAAGTGACAGCATAACCTGTCGCGTTGAGCCCACGGACCAAGGTTTTGTTTGTTGTGGAGTCAATGACAAACTGCCCTTGGCTTCCATGGGAACCTCGGGGAGACGAGAGGGCTCAGGGGATGTGAGAAGTTACACAGCACTCAGCCTGGGAACACGTCCCCACCGTAAAACTGGCACCTTCACCTTCCTGCACGCTGCCTGGGGCACCAGCAGGAGGTTGGCTTTGCCCAGTTCTTGGGGAGCAACCTGCTCTCAGCTTAGAACAGAGAGAGAAGGGAAAGCTCTTCTGGGCACACCTGTGACTGAGCAAGCTTGGACCTTGCCGGCTAAAGAAATCATCACCCCTCGCACCAGTTTGCAAGGCTCTCGGTCACAATTTCTGTGTCCAGCTTCCAAGAACCGAGAGGAACAGAGACCCTGAGACCTCAAGTTTCCCAGCAGCTGCCCTGATTCATTTCCCCAAAAGGTGCCGAGGAGCCCCCGGGCAGTGACCAGCACCTTTCACTGCTGGGATGGAGACGAGCAGAGCACGGGAAATCATCCAGCACAGATAGGATTAGTATAGGGAATTATGCAAGGGACAGAGACTACAAATCTCAGTGAAACCAAGGTTCTTTAGGGCCACTTCTTAATGAACAACTTGTTTAATTACGCAGTTGAAAAGCTACCAGTTTAGAACAGCTATCAATATGCTTCTTGGATGTCGTAACACCCAAACAGGTCTGTAATGGAATGAATTTCAAACACCCTGCAACTGAAGCATAGCTAGATTTTGGGTTATGGAGTACACTGGGACACATTTCCCGCAGCAGAGCTTAAATTCTCTGCAAACATGCAATTAAAATTCTCAGATTGCACTAAAAACTCCTACAGCTTAACCTTTTGCAACAATTTTTTGATAGTCACGTTTTTCCCTTTCCTAGGGGAAAAAAAAACCCAACAAACATATCTACAGACAGCAGGGCCCATGTCAATCTGCAGACATGCCAGCTCAAGGCTGAGAACTAGATAGGCAGAAAAATGTTGCTGGGAGAAGGATCTGGCCGTATCTGCTTCCGAACTTTCCCATGCACAGAAATGAAATGTGGACCCCGGCACCTCGGTGTCTGGCTCCGGCTCTAAAGTGGTTTTCACTAGTTATAGAACATGCTGACAGCCTCTTCAGATAAGTAGGGCAAGGCAAGGGCACTTGGGCACTTGGCAGCCGGAGACTCGCGCGTCCCGCTTGTGTGGCTTCGGGAGCAGCTTTTGAACCCCAGTTCCAGCATCTAGGAACAACTCTGCTACTGAAGGCACCTGACCTATAAAGCTCCTCGGTAATTTAAAGCTCATTAAAAACTCTAATCAATAGCTCAGGACCCTTGGAAGCCCTCTGATCCATTACTGTAAATGTAAGAAGAACGGGAAGGCGGTCCCTGCTGAATGTGGACTGACTTCCATGTCTGCTCCCAGATTTAAAAGAATTTCAAACTGTCCATCCATCTTAGGCTTTTACACCGTTGCCCATCACTGCGGTGCCCAAATCCCTTCCCCATGTGAAGCAGTTTGCAATGCCTAAACCTTTAATGGCATGCATGGAATTTCTGATATTCTTCTCTCTTCAGGATAAAATTTCGATGGGATCCAGAGCTCTCACATGGTGATTTTTTTTCGAATGAGTTCAAATAATACCAATTACTTCATTTTCAATTTATTTAAGCGCACATTTAACCATGCTCTTTGGACGGGGTGGGGGAGATTTTCAGATAGCTCCGATCTGGAGACAGATGCAATTTTGTCTCCCTGCAGAAGCTTGCACAACTGGCCATTAGCAAAATTGTCGGTGGTGTCGGGATGGTTATACCTGCGTTTTCAGGTCTCTCTTCCACTATTACAGTGCTCCCATTTCACAACTGACGTGTCAGTTTTGAAAGTGTAGAAATTGCTTTATAGCACTATAAAGCTCTGCTTGAGATAATAGGTCATTTTTATCAAGTCCCCTCTCTTCCCCCTGTTAAGATATTTCAGGGAAGCTTGCAGGAGCCCAGAACTGCTGTGACGTGCCTGCCCCAGGATCCCTGATGCCTATGAGGGTGTGCTGTGACCGATATTTGAGTGGTCAACTGACACAATAACACTTTCGGGAGAGAAATAAGCAGGAAGGGATCCAGAATCTTTGGCAATGCAAGGCTCTGGGCAGGGCAAAGATCATAAAAGTGGTTTTGTGTATGATTTTGGGGCACGAGCTGCTTTTTCGGATGGTTTCCCCATCTGCTCAGGGCACGCTCGTCCCACGTTGCTTAGGCAGGACTCCCTCTTGAACAAACACTCGGGAATTGTGTTGGCAGAGTGGGGGGAGAGGCTGTCACAGGGTATTACTTCCATCCTTGTAATGTTGCTGAAACAGAAGTGGAGGCTCTTTCACACACACAAATTACGCTGTAGCATAAACATAGCCTGGAGGAGCCCACTCGAATTTCAAAGCTACGCGGCACAGTCCACCAGCCTCACACGGTTTTGCTCACACACACACACACTTTTTTTTTTTAATGACAATGAAAAGAAAGCTTCTGCCTACCAATCAAACAGAGTCGATAAGCACTGGTCTGCCTCTTCTCCAAGTAATCTCTCCATAATCAGCCGGACAGACTGAAACGGAGGCAGAAAACAGAGCACAGGGCGACGTCTTCCCTTACGAAAAATTTCCCTGACCCAGTGCCCTTCTAAGCAGACGAAGGCGTTTGCTGACTGTCAGCGTCAGCCCTGGCGTGTTCAAAGGCTCGGATGCTAGCAGCACGTGGGCACCGAGGTTAGGGAGACAGCGAGTCCTTCGCCCCGGTGTCCCGCTCCTGGGAACGAAGGTCAGGCCAGAACCGTGCAGAGCTGCTCAGCAGAGGCTGTCAGAGGTTGGGGGGTTAATTTGTCCCGGGTTTAAAAGTTACCCAGTATCCAGCTGCCTCTTACCCAGCTTCAGAAATATGACTCAAACCAGAAGACTAATATCTTCAGAAAGCTCAAATTAGTCTGAGACAGCTCAGTTTCCGGCAGATTGGGGATAATTGCTACTGGTTGATGGTCCAAACTTTTCTGCTTTGAACTCCCTTTTCAGATGCTTATTCATTTCCCTCAAACTGAGTCTCCTGTTTACGACAAGGAGCGTTTTGGACAGGGCAGGAGCAGGTCCTGAATTGCCAGCATCTCCCTCATCTCGCAAACTTGCCATTCTCCGCGTTCGCCCAGACCACGCGACGGAGGGGCTGGCGTGACAGAGCGTTTATTGCCGCAGCAACAGAGCAAACAGGATCCCACATCAATCGATGCTGTTTAAAAAAGTTTATTACATTTCACGGCTGCCATAATTGACAGCAGGGCCCTCAGGTTTGGAAGGCTTTTCTATTTCCGTTTGCGTTCGTGTGCAAGGGCTTTGCACGTTGTTAGGGAGGGTCTCCTCGCAGTTCAGTTTGCCCTCTGAGATGAAACCTCCCAAATTTCCCTGGTGTGAGACCAAGAGGTGTTAATGAGAGAAAGGCAAAGCAGTGAATCACAGCCAGCCCAGCAGCAAAGTCTGCTCTTCGGCTGTGTGAAGAAGGTAATGTTCATGGGGAAGTGGTTGAACTGGTTTCTTTCTCTGAAAAAGGCCCCAAGAAGAGCTGGAAACGTTTTTGTAGAGCAAATGTCAACAATGCAGGACTCTCCTCCTTCAGCAGAGACCCAAAGCAAAGCCATGGAGAGGCATGCAGGGCATAAATCAAAGCAGGCTATTTAAATCTCAATTCAGAATTATGCTCATATCAAGGAAACTTAATTATCTGTATTCTAACATCTTATCTCCAATAGGATTTCTGCAAACAAACAGCAGTCTGGAAACAGCCCGTAGATAATCCATCCAATCTCTGGTATCTCAGCTGGGAAAGTCAGTGCCTGGGGCAGCAGAAAAGAGATTCGGGTGGAGCCAGGAGCGTCCGATTCCCAAAGGGACAAGCTGGATGCTTGCCTTGGCACGGGGCATTGTCTTCTGCCAAGCCCCAGGGCTGGAGGTGCTGCTAGGTCCAGCCGCCGTACAGAGGGCTGGTTGCACGAGCCGAGCATCGTGCTTGTCTGCAAGCTTAGCAGGAGCCACCGTCCCTGGGGCTGCCGTGCGAAGCAGCGGTTGCTGCGAGAAAAGGGCCTCTATAGCGATCCTCACAAAGCCCATCAGCACAGGACACTGCTGCAGCCCGCCAGCCGAGCACAGCCACAGGCTACGATGCTCCTGTGGGTGTTACCGATATGATATCACACCTCCCTTCATGAGGGAGGGATCGCACATGAGTAAGCATTTGTGGAAATGTGGGGGAGTTGGGGAAAAAAACCACTGTTTTTTCAGCATTCCTTTGAAGACGAGTGCATTTTTCTGGATTTCAGGTTTCCCAACCAAGAGTTGGGCAACAATTTCCCATTCTAATAGTTCAGCAAGCTTAAAGACTGGATCCTGAGTCTAGCATCTCCAGTCCTTCAGTACAGGTGGGCTCTCGGACACTTCGTGAGGTCAACAAATCTCCTGAAAGGAGCCTGAAAGAAGCCTGGGGATTGACACATTTCCTCAGTTACGACTGTTCCCCACACAGTATATTTCAAATGTCACAGCTCAAACGCAACCACTTCCCTACGAGCACATGCCAAGTGCTGACCCAACTCTGGCTCCAAGGTCTGGTCCTACTACATCAGCGGCAAAACTCCTTGTGTTGACGGCAGTACTAACGGCTGGTTCTGATAATCATTACATGTCAAGGAGAACTTTTCATCCAAAATGATACCGTAAGCACGAGCTAACATTCTGCAGATAGACACAATAAAGTGCGTGGAAGTTCACCCACGTGTAATATTTCCTACTTTTACACTTGCCAAAGGAATCCAGAACGGGACAGTCCTGTAGAACTTGGTTAGACATGGTCCTTGGTACTATTTGAAGCAAGCTCTTCCTTGAGTAAAAATTCTTTCCTAAGACTAAACTTCAAGATTTAACATTACATCTAATGTGGTTAAATCCTCACGAATATGAACAGGGTTGAATTTCTCTCAGTCCTGTTCCCAAAATCTTGTAACTGCGAGCAAGCGAGTCCCACCACAGGTAGAAGTGGTTGCTTGCTCTGTGCTCATTCAGCAAATTCCTCCTCCAAATCCTCACCCAAAATCCTTGTGTACCTATGGAACGATCTTCCAATCTTAATCAGGAATTTTCATCAATAGAAGTTCTTGTACATATTTGCATTTGTGTACTTGTTTTCTAGCAGGAAAATGCAAATCAAGAAATGAGAAATTAATTATTTTGACCTCGTTCCCAATGCTACACTTGTACAGAACTGGAATTTGGACCCGCAGTTTTTAAAGATGGGACAGAGAGCAAGGGAATTCCTCTGAGACTTTTCCAAATGAACACGCTTCCTAAAAATAGCTGCACAGATTGGTTTTTTGGCCCGAGGTGCACTGCATTTTAATAGTATATAGGGAAGGCTACGTTTTATGCGGCAACCTCTTGATAGGAGAGATCATTTCTCAAGAGCCACCACTCCCTGTCCCACTTTAAAGGTTCGTTTTCTTGTTTGTTTGTTTGTTTTCTCTGGCTCTGTCATTGAGTTCACCAAGCCCGATAATGAATGCTTTACTGGAAAGGTGTGATGGCTTTCTGTGCAAGCCTGCCCTGATGCAGATACGGGAGGATGGCTCCTGAAAAGAGCTCACGCTAACTGAATTTTGAAGAGTCGTGAGGCAAGAAGCAAACCACCGGTTGGCTCTGGATCTCAGCAGGCTGCTTCACCCAACGAGAAGGACAACACCGAAATTCTGATGATCTCTTTTTAGAGTATCGCAACAGCTGCACATTTGCACTATACCCAAACTTCCTCAGGGCGACAGGTCGGCATGATGCTGGTGGTGCTGTCCCAAGGGGCTGCTAGATCATGGCACATCGCACGCGTAACCTTTCATATGATTTGCCAGATGTTTGGTTTGTCAGTGACCAGGAGCTCTGCGGTACAGCAGAGGATTTTTTCATATCGCATCTCACAGAATTCAACAGTCTCAAGTCTCCAAGCAAGAAAACTCAGCTAAATGGACAACACGCAACCTGCACAAATACGTGACTTGGCTTCTGTTTGGTTTCAAGCACTAGATCATTTGCAGGAATCGTCCCCCAGATGACTCCAACACTCATGCTGATTTCTTGGTACAGGTGCTGGAGGTTTCCCAGGGCTCAGGACCACGCTGACACCTAGCAGCTCTCATCCATCCTGTCTGTAGGCATCCCAACTTCAATTCCAGTTCCGCCTGAAGCTGCCATCCTGTCACCTTGCAGAAGATCCAGAAGCCTGTGCAGGAAGCCCTGGTCTGTCTCCTCTGCTGGTGGCAAATCCCTGTGGTATCATCACAAGGGTGACAAGACACAAAGTTCCTCCTCTAAGTTGGCTCTCATACCTTAACATAAAGTTTTCTTCAGTACAGGGGAAAAACAATGGTCATTGTGGAATAACCCTTGAGGGAACATTCATTAAAAGGTCTTGCTCTCTAATGCACTGATATATTTGTATATTTGTATATTTGTTTGCTGTGATCTGCTTGAAAAGGAGAATTATACAGTAACCTATATAGTGGGAGAAATACACAAAGCACAGCTTTGCATTTTCTTTTTTATGATGATGCACAACTCAGAAAGGGTATGTGAGTGAATCCCAAGCCAAGATTCAACCCACCTCACACAGATATTTCACAAGCCTGGTCACCTTAGGCTCCCTCCACAGTAAGTGGAGAGCTGTATGCATCTCCACTGGGCACTGCCTAAGACCTTAATTACTCCCTAAGATCTTAATTAATCCCTGGAGGTGTTCACCTGCATTCCTCCACTACAGAGGGAGCCAAGAGCAACTACACTTCTACTTCAGGCATCCCATGCAACAAAATGCCTGAGTAAGTGTGGGATGAGTCCACAGAAGCAGAACTGTGCAATGAATTTTGTTTATTACCCAAGTTTGGACTCTTTCACTGCAGGGAATGATCTTCTCACTGTTGAACCTTTTGTGGCAATTCTCTCAGCAGAAGAGCAGCACTGAAGCATACGGTGTTTCGTGGCAGAACGGGCAAAAGGGTGCTTCTCTGCACCACCGCCCAAATTCACTTGGGATTTATCCCTCTGGAACAGTTCTGTTGTTCCAAAATAGCAGATCAAACCTGTCCATCAGAGACAACATTAGGTGCACTGGGATGACACAGTGGGGGAAATTCAATCGCAGTTTCCTGGCACAGGGTGCGAGCCGCCACAGAATCCGTTAGAAACAGGGGGAAGTCAAACACTTGCAAATGAGTTGATTCAGTTTTCTGCAGGCTCCACGTTCCAGCACCCATGGGTGCCGGATCCTCCAGCAATGGGTGCAGAACACCAAGCACCATTCCCACCTTCCTTTGCACCGTTTCAGGCACGCTCTCCCTTGCTACCAACCATTGCTGGTTCGGTCGGTCCCCGTCCTTGGCTGAAGTCAGCTCTTCACTTCACAAAACAAGCCCTGAACTTGATCTTTTGCTAGATTTAACCTGCAAGAAGATCTTTGGTCTTCCTCCGCCATTCTGTGCAGCTCAGCTAGGAATGGATGAGATCCGACTCAGCGACGAGCTCTCCTGAACCCGGCTGGAAATGCTTCCCAGCCCGGTGACTCCTGGGGATGGGGCAGATTGTGGATTTTCGGCAGCGAAGGGCTCGGATCCGCTGATGGTCCCAGGCACTCCCCATCCACGCGAGCCTTTTGGTGGGACCGCTGCGCCACGGGCATTGCCGCACTTTGCTCTACCTGTGGGATGGCAGGTTGCCACGGGCAGAAGTTCCCCCTCACTGAACCGTTCCTCACATCTCCAATGAAAATACCCTTTTTATGTGCTAAACCCAGCTCTTCATTCCAAATGTAACAAATTAAAGCGTTTGAAAGTTTGAAAATACCTTAAATGCTAGGATAAGCAAAACTATAAAAAGCTTAGCGCCACAAATCAGGGACTATACTGGACCAGGAGATTTTAAGGGAGCCTGAAAAAGTTGAGATTGTCTGGGTGAGGGGATCACGATTCCTTTGGGTTGTCACTCCCTGGTGTTTTAATTCATGATCATGGGAACAAGCACAAGTAGTTTCTAGATTTCTGCTCTTGTCTAGGGAGTTGAGTTTGGGGTTTGCAGAGGGGGTTTTTGTTTCTCCAAGTGCCTTATTCCCAGAATGTGTTTTAAAATAGTCCCTTCCCTGAAAGCGTTCTTCAGGACTTCCAGAAAAGTTCATTACAGTGAATTCAGGTTGTTTGCTCCCCCAAAAGTGCTTTTTTCGGGTGTATTTGCTCAGAGCTGTTGCCAGAATGATCTGCACAGCGTGCCACTAAAAATGCAGACTTTGGAATTGTAAGCTGCAGTTTGCACAGTAATTTATGTTTGGGTGGAAAGCACATTTTCCCATGCAGAGAGGGACAAAAGAAGATCTTTACAAAATACTGAGTGTATTTGTGTGCGTGTGAGAGAGAGGCACAGAACTGCTTCCTTAGCATTCCCGCCGGTATTCACAGCCCAGAGATCCAAACCACGGCAACTCATCTTTTGGATAGACCTAGATTACTTCAGTCCTTAGGAGAGCAATACGCCTTCTGCTTTGCCTCACTTGCAGATTCTTTTTGATTCTTTCACACTATCTTGTAATTCTGTCGTACCATTCCCGACAAAATTTGTCACGATTTGTCACAGGCATCATCAAAATTACGGAAAAGATGCACCGGTGTTGCTCCGACAGCCAGGCATTTCTACAAAACCTCTGAGGACTGTAATTCTGTACCCACAGCTGGCATCACTGATTCTGAGCAACCCTCTAAATTCAACTTATCTGTACTAGCAAATATATTTACTGACTATTTTTTTTACGGAATCTTATTCTATATAAACGAAAAATGATGAAACGAGTCATAAGCTGATTAGTAAAAATTTCAGATTTATCAACTAAGAAAATACTGAAATCGCCCATCCTTCCTCTCTGCATGATCCGTGCAGACACCGTACGCAATAACGCCTGCTGGGCTGCTGTGAACATCCACAGTGCTGTAACCACAGCAGCTTCTCCAGAGACCTGTGCCCAAGGGCAGGCTAGAAACTCAGGTACCGGCTCATTTTTGCCCAGTCCCCGAGGGCTGCAGTCCCCGAGCACCGATGGAGGGAGGACTCAGGATTCTGGCACACAGCTTTGGTGAACCAAAACCGGCCAACCCAGAAGCTGTCTGTCCTGCCTGTGTCTCTTACATCCCTTCTCCGTGATGTTCTCATGGTCTCAAGGTTCCGCAAACCCATCAGCGTTGGATATTTTTTGATGTTTTGGCTCTCTACAAAATTGCACGTTGGTCCATCCCCACACACACGTGCGGTGAAGCGACTCACATCGCACCCGGGGCGTGACAAGTGTCTGTCGTGTGGGGCGCTGGAGAAAGGATCTTGTGCTTCTTCCCCCAGTTTTATGTCCAGTACAAGATAACATTTGTGACACTGGTTTGCTCTCTGTGTGTTTGCATGAGCTCCCTTTGCAAAGAGGAACTCACAGGTAAAATGTACTTAATGAGGGAGAGAAATACTCTGCCGGTCCTGCAAGTGAGAAGAGGTGAAAGAATTGTACAGGGGATAAAGTTAGAAGGAGGCAGAGGCACCAAATGCTTATGTACTCAAATGCTTTCGTTAGATATCGTTTGGTGATTGGTGCTGGGAACATAAAACTAGAACAATTGGGGAAGCGAAAAAGAAAAAAAAAAAAAACCCAGAGGGAAAATCAGAAGTAGGAATTTTAAACAGGAAAAGCATGGCGTCAGGACGGGCGGAAGATAACAGAGTGCTCTGCTGAACACACAAACAAACAAAAAATAACAGAGACAAACTGGCAAAACATTCCTCTGGCTGACTTAACCACTGCTCTGCTACAGTCACAGGTCTCCAACCAACGCTGTCATTTTGTCACTGCTCCAGCATCCTTCCCCGCAGATAAATCTGAGTGGAAGGGATCTCTTTGCTGTTATAGGAGCTTGGTAACAAAAGAACAGTAAGAGAGAAATGTCAAGAGCAAAATGAGTAATAATTCCCCTCCTGACGAAGATAATACTTCCGACCTCTCTGTGAAGTACTTTAAAGCTTGTTAGTGAAATGTTCGTGATAAGGGGTAGGGCATATCACTGTTACTGCTGACCACAGCCGCTTCCACAGAGCAAAGTTTCCCTTTAAAAATCACATCCAAAACATGATGCAAACAAACAAGACAACTGGTTCCTCCCAGACTCAGTGCTACAGGAAAGCAAAACGCTGCAGCTCTGAAGACCAGCAGCGCTCTCTGCCCTCCCAGCCCTCTTGTACGGGCCCGAAAAGGCAAACCCCATGAAGGAGAAACCGCCGCAGCCACGTCCCCGCTCCTCCCGTTGTCTGCGCTGTGCTGCCCTACCAGCATGGCACAGCCGAGGCACTCAAGTCTTCTGGGGAAGTGACAAGTCAAGAAATGGCAAAGACTGCTCATGTAATTAAAGTTTGGGTTACTTTAAAAGACTAAAATCATCTAGAGACCTCAGCAAATTGCCCCGAAGATATGAATAGCAACCATCAGATCCCCAGCCCTACTGACAGCCATCAAGCAGAGAGGAGGACAGAGTCTACGATCTCCTGGGAAATGTGGCGTTTATTCCAGTTGCTCTAATTGTTCGTAACACCATTTCCCAAAGAGCACTGCATTCTCAGGAGATGAAGGGAGGACGGCTGTTTATTCCGCATGCGATAACTAAACAGTGCTGGAGAATTATCTTCCCATCAGGGTTCAGAAGTGGAGCGTTCCTTTGTAAAGCCCAAACGAGCCCCCTGGAAGTTTTCCCAAACATTGTTTTACACGTTATTTCATCCACGGAAGTTAAAGGCTTCTCTTCAAAGAATGGGAAACGTATCACTTCTTTCTCTTCAGATCTCCGTGAGAAATCATCCCAAGTGGAGAAACCAGTGGAAAGCTGAGGTCCCTCTCTTTGTGTACAAGGGGCTCTGAGAGCTGCCATCCATCGCTCACACTGATGACAACTACACAAAGCCGAAGCTTGACATTTCAGTTATCAAACACAAGAATCCCACTTCCCACGCACGGGAGCTGCTGTCACATGTCTGGAGAGATCGAACCCAGCAAAGCAGGCTGCCACATCGTGCGCCAGGACGGGGAGCGGCGGTCAACCTATTCTTGGTATGGCAAAGGCTTGGCCGATTTCAGCCGAGCAAGGATCTCCTCGGAAACCTCTGCTGCCCACTCGTCTCACAGCTGGCCACGTTGTCTGTTTCATCGTTTTGCCGTCCCTGCAAGGCTATTCCTCATATTAATTTGAGTTAAAAGAAATATATAGGAAGAACCATAAAGGGAAAATGAACTGAGACCTTTTCAAAGCTGCTTATTAGGAGTCAATAGTCGCTGCCCCATATACAGCACTTTAAAACATGAGCTCGTCAGATCCTTTCCATATCCTGTCATGTCCTTATCCCCATATTGTAAGTCGGGAAAGAGACCCAGAGGTGCCACCCTCTGCCCACCATTACACAAAAAGCTGCCTGAGAATGAGGAACCTTCCTGGGAGAACCCAACCTCTCTTCAACTGAACCATCACCAGTGAACGTCACAGGCAAAACTGGCATTTTTGACCCACATGTGATGGCTCCTTACGGTGCTCCCTTTTTATATATATAGAAGAAAAGGTCATCAGTAACAGAAATATTGCCATTGCCTTCTTCTCAGGGGTTTTGAGGGGACAAGTCTTCCAAAGTGGCACTAATCTACCTGCATGCATCCCACTGATTTTCCACAAACTACTGTTCTTCCTGCCATCAAGTACCTTAGAAAACTTAGTCTTTCCTTGATGTCTCTCAGAAGGACTGAGAAACATGGGAAAAAAAAAAAAAGAATAACTATAATGACTAAGAAACAGGAAAAGCCATTATATACGGTAATAAAAAGACTGCTTCCCCCCCTGTTCAAAACATGATCGTATTATCTTAGCAACCAGCACAGCAAAGCAGATTTGACCACAGGAATTGTATAACCATTCCTAAAGAATTGGGAAGGGGAAAGCATTTATTCTTTTCTATATTTTATGACCTGAGAGCTGATAGGGATTTGCTGAAGTCGAGGTTGCACCTATACAGCCCGAGTGGGTTTCACACTCATTGTTCTTTGCATTTTGCTGTCTATACGCTGCAGGGCGAGGTAGTTTCCTACTGCTGGTGTTTGAAGGGTCTGAAACCATAATAGTCTCTCTGTAACGTTCCCAAATGTTGACATGTTTGGTGCCTGTTTTGTCAAGCAAACCTTTGCAATCTCCTTCAGAGTTGTCTCGGGCGCACTAAATTAGTTAGTTGTTCTCGAACTTCTACTCACTCCTTTCTGCCTGGCTTAATAAAAAGCCCTTCAGGAGAAATATATATATATGTTAAAAAAAAAAAAAAGCCCACAGAAAAGTCTTTCTTGTTACATAAAGAGCGCACTCAGATCCAATACCCTGGAAATGCTCCGCGGCGCTCGCATTCCATAACCTGCGCGGCGAGAAGGGTTAAATGAGATTTATAACCGTTCGGAGCAATTACGCAGCACTGCAATTTAATGGTAATTCCAGAAAGAGCATCTCTGAACAAGACAGACATGTTGGGAGAGCCACTCACAGGAAGCTCTTGAGGCAAAACATTACATACGCTGTTAATTAGGGTCATTGACTCCTCTGCTGAACGATCCTTATCAAGGAGGGGAGGCAGAGTCAGCACCCTACGGCTTGCACAGGGAGATCCAGCCCGGCTGGGTGATGCTCGATGGAGAACCGGGTCGAGTCGGTAAAACACTTTTTCCTGCTTTTTATTGCCAAAGGATCGCGGGCCCTGAGCAGATCTTTGACCAAAGCAGGCTCTGCTTGAACTGTGAAAGCTGTTTATTTGCTTTCTGCCCTACCTGGGCAGTGAAAACAGCTTTGCTTTCTGCCTGTCAAACCCGAGCAGGCTGCCGAAATGCTTGAGTGACAAACGTGGCGGGAGGAGGTTTCAGCCTAAACAAGAACCCGTTTTCACGGCATTTTCGCCCTTTTCTTTCCCTGCAAGATTTCTGTTTGCGTAGGGGTTCATAAAACGTCACCACACAGCTTAAATTTGGGGCCCACGGTACCTGCCAGTTCTCCTCTCCCTAATTGCTGGGACTGGCCTGCTGAATGCTTAACATCTGAATAATGAATTACTTATCTTCGCTGTTGAGGCAGAAACGTATTAGGCATTACTAGCTCCAGCCTCAGATTCTTTGACTGGGTTCCAGCTGTAAACATTCAACAGGAAGAGGTTAATTTTTTGATTCAGTTAATATAAATACTGAAAGGTTCCTTACTTCACTGTCCCACATCACTGCAACATACATTCTGTAATTAGAAGCATATTTTTGTGATTTCAAGGTATATTTTGCCAAACCAACAAAAAAGCATCAAACTCCAACGTTTATGCCAAAAATACCCACTGTATAATTTATGCCAAATCAACAAAAGTCTTCTTTTGTCCTTCCCAAACCACACTAAAGAACAGTCTGTTAAAGAGTCCAAATGTTAAAGTTCAAAAAAAGCCCTCTATTATACAGCCTACAAGATAGGGAGAAATAACAAACCCGACTGATTCCAGTGCTGCCGTTTATTCGAGATGGAAGTTAGCACCTTGGTCTCTGCCAGGAATGGTATCTCTTGTTAACTCTGGTTATTCCTCCCCTCCCCCCCATGCACACTTCTCTCTATTTTTTTTTTTTTTCTTCCATTTTCCTAAAGCTTCCTTAGCATCTGGAATGTGTAGGCAACAATCCATGTGTTTGCAGTAAACTTTGAAAGTGGAGCCAATGAAGACCACATGGGCAGGTACCCTGGAAAGCTAACCTGGCCTTCAGGGACTGCTTGGGCAGTAATGCAAGATGGACCCAAAACTGCTGGACACAGCTAAATTATGAACAATAACATGTAAAAACAGTAAAAAAAGAGAGAGGAGAGAGGAGAGAGGAGAGAGGA
>NW_009718291.1:0-233 GCF_000703405.1 Apaloderma vittatum
CCAAAACCTGCGTCATCTTCACCAAAACCCCCCCAGCTGTCACCAAACCTCTTTGTCTTTGCCAAAAACCACCTCAACCATCACCAAGACCTGCGTCATCTTCACCAAAACCATCCCTGGTGTCACCAAAACCCGCATCATCTTCACCCAAAGCACCTTGGGTGTCACCAAAACCCCTTTTTCTTCGCCAAACCCACCCCAACCATCACCAAGACCTGTGTCCTCTTCACTAA
>NW_009718292.1:0-2299 GCF_000703405.1 Apaloderma vittatum
ACGATGCCCCCCCAGGAGCCAGCACCCTTGATCCAAACTTCCCCGTAGCACTGTCAGCCCTCAAAATTTATGACGGACCACCGAGCCTGAGCATTGTCAAGTGCCTAATTGAAAACACTGTGAAGGCAACACGGCAGCGTGGCCTGGGAGCCCGATGCTGATGGCCACCCGGGTGCCGGCTGGCACAGGGGTCATGGCACCGCGGGGCCGGAGGGCCGTGGCGTGGCCGGTGTGCAGTGGCGATGGGGGCCGGGGTCCCATCGCTGGGCGCTGCCTGGACCTGTGTCCATCCTGATCAGGCATCTGCAGGCAGGGGAGAGATCCCAGGGAAACCTCCTGCAGACGTGCTGCCTCTCGCGCAGGAGGGTGCTCTTTCCCAGAACTTGGGTTAGGAGATACTCATGAGTTAATTAATCCTGGAGTTTTTTAAGCAGAGACATATTTATGAGGCTTGTAAGAGGCTGGGGCCCAGAGAGACATTTCTTTATTCTTCCTCCAGCTCAGCTGAAGGAAACCATAAGGGGAAAGAGCGACTGAGCCACGAAAGCATGGAAGATGGATTTCGGGCTGGTGATGGGGAAACAAAACCCAACTTGCCTGGGTGGGAATGGTGGCCAAGTGACAGCTCCCTTCCCTCTCCTTTGTCTTCTTGTCCTTTGTCTGCAGTGTGCCTGCTAGAGCCGGGCTGCTGGATGCCAGGGTATCCCCAGTGTTTGAAGTGCACATGCGAAGCACATGTGTGGTGTGAGCACCCACCATGAGCCTCCCCAGCTCCTTCAGCTGGAGGGGGCAGCTGCTGTGGTCCTGTTGCCCCCCCACCGGTAGCACGCAGCACGGGCAGTGCCAGGAGGTGCTTTGGATGAGGGTTCAGTCCCATGAGCTCCTGGCACCCCACAGCGGGAGCCACCCAAGGAACAGCCAGTGGGAGATGCAGGCAGGGGAGGCGGCGCTCGGCCCCTAGTGTGAGATGCAGGCAGGGACGGTGCCGCTGGCACCTCTTTGGGCACAGCACTCGTCCCACGCCCAGCTCCCTTCTCTCCCCTGCCCTCGCCTGGCCGGGCTGCCCTCGCAGGGGCAGGGTCACCTCTGGTTTCTGTCCTCCCACACTGCTGCAGGGCATCCTCTGCAGCCCCCGCTCACACACACCTGCGTGTGCCCTGCAGCTCTCCAAACTGCCCCAGAGGTGCACCTGTGGGTGGGAACGGTGTTAAACCAGCTCCTCATTCCCTGCGATTCTCATCAGTGAGTGAGCTCTGGCCCCTGGAGCCTGGCTTCCCCTGCCAAGGGGCTCTCACAGGCTTTGCTTTTTCTCTCAAGAGATCTGGGACATGGCTGTGAGCGGGTGGAGATTGCTGTTGGTCGCAGAGGAGCGCAGCGATGCTGATTACATCAGCCGAGACGCCAACGGAAAACCCAGAGTGGAGGAAACTGCTTTCGCTGCTGCATCACAAGCAGCCGAGAAAGTGCGTGATGGGGACAGCCAGATGCCTTCCTGGGCAGGACACATTTTTCCAGGCTAAAAGCTTGGAATGGAGGCTATTTTGCTTTATCCCTTTCCTCAGCCTGAGCTGCTTATGACATTCCCTGTCTCTCTGCAATCACCGGTTTATCTCTCCACCTCAAATGATGCTTCCTCAGCTTTACTGCGCATCTTGGCCAATAGCGGCCGAGAAATGTGGCCACCATATGTTGGCAGCGATTGAATCCTGGGCACATTTTTTCTCTGCACAGCCTTTAAGCTGTGGGAACCATTTCAAAGGAAACCATTCCCCCTATAACATGCTTGTGATCTGAAGATGTCTATTTAGATGGCAGCCCGGCATTAATTTAGCAATTCACTACAGAGTTTGGCGTGATGTTTAAAGCACTAAAATAAATTGTGGTGAAGTCGTTTCCCTCAAACCAGATTGTGTGGTTTACATTATTTGTCAACCTTAAGTACAACTGGCATGTTTGTATCACTCATGCAAAGCCCCATTGTGCCTCTCTAGAAGGGGGAAGAATCCGCACAGAAACGCATCCAAGTTCCTGCCCCGGCAGTCTCATGTCCCTGGGAGATCTGCCCCGGAGGCACGCAGCCCGGCCGGCTGGAAGAGAGCCTGGGCTTTCCTCAGGATGATGGGTGTTAAGTGCAGGCTCATATAGGTTATATTACAAAGGGCTGTTTTAATCAGACTCAGATTTGTACTTTCTGCCTGCAGTGCCTGCAATCCTCCGCGCCGCAGCGGCTCAGACACGCACACGCACGTTGCCGTGCGAGCGGGGCTGCACCCGCAGCCTCAGTGCCTGCCTGCCCACC
>NW_009718292.1:2330-2540 GCF_000703405.1 Apaloderma vittatum
TGCCCCAGCCATGGCATCGAGCAGCCAAAGGGAGCCAGGACAGGCTGAGGGCTGTCGGTCCCATGCAGGGGACATCTGGGGAGGCGTTTGCCTCTGGCCAGGCCAAGACGCCGCCTCAGCCCGGCCGGAGCACCAGGCATCGCCGCAGGGTCCCCCTGTCTCACCAGCTGTGCCCAGGACATGGCAGTGCTGCTAGACCTGGCTGCTCCT
>NW_009718293.1:0-9136 GCF_000703405.1 Apaloderma vittatum
CGGGTCGTGCCTGTCCCTCCCCGGCCCCATGCCGGCGCGGCCGCAGTGCCCGTGGCCGGGGAGCAGCTCAGTGCTCAGGTCGCTTTTTCCTTCGTTTCCAGGGAAGAAAGCCCGGACGTTCGACCTCGAAGCCATGTTTGAACAGACGCGAAGAACCGCCGTGGAGAGGAGCAGGAAGGTCTTAGGTGAGGAATGCGAGTGTGGTCAGTTAATGCGTTTTAAAACTGTTTTGTTGTGGGTTTTTTGTGTCTTGAGGGGATGT
Organism: Apaloderma vittatum; assembly: GCF_000703405.1. Classification (NCBI taxonomy): domain Eukaryota; kingdom Metazoa; phylum Chordata; class Aves; order Trogoniformes; family Trogonidae; genus Apaloderma; species Apaloderma vittatum. The sequence continues at coordinate 263 of NW_009718293.1, forward strand.
TTGAAGCGTCTCGAACTGGCTGTTTGCAGGAAAAACAAAAACAAACCTGCAGTTTAGTTCAAGGAAGATACCCCTAAACAGCTTTGGGATTGTTAAAGTGTAAATTTATTAATTTACATGTGTTGCCTGCTTTTGTAAGAGCAATTTGCAGGTGAAACGTTGCTCTTGTGGGGCAGGATACTTCTACAGATACACAAAACCTTCCCCTGTTCTCTTTTGCTTAGCTGTGTATTTATTTTGGAAGGGAAGCCAGTACAGACAGCTGGTTTATGAAGTCAGTAGACTTGAAACACTTTAACGTGAAGAAAACAGTTCTGTAGGAAAGAATAAGATAATTACGACGCTAGTTGGTTTTGTTACTTGGATTCTATACAGACCCAGAAGAACAGACCTCTGTAGAGGCTCGTTGGCTTTGTGGATTTTAAGACACTATGAAATTCAGATATGCAAGGGATTCCAAAACTTGATTTGGACCATTTTTTTTTTTATATTGCCTGAATCTAAACACCACAGTGTGTTCTTGTGTTGGAAACATGTTTTTTCTTTGATACTGGTTCAGGTGGAGCTATCATTCCTTATGAGAGATCATTTGCTTAAACCATATTTTAGTTTAGGAGGGGAATTCTGTGTGTGAATCCAGTAAGCGATTACAAAAACATAAAGTCAAGGCATCTTGAACTGCATCCTGAATGTGTCCCTTTCCTTACCTCCCCACGGCACCCCCCTACCTCCAAAGTTTTCTAGGCTCTTAGCTGCGAAGGGCGCACAATGCATTTTGTTGTTTGTAAGGTTGATCATTTCACAAAAAAAAATCACAAAATTTTGTATCTAATTCTGCTCTTTAACTTAGAAACAGGTTTTGCTATTCAGAGTACAGCAATCAAAAAGGTATATATTTTACAGCTTTTTCAGAGAATGGGGTCATGTGAGCATTTTATTCTCAAATTTCTTAAGATACCCTATTGAGTTTTAGTTTTTTGGAATACCTGTGATAACTTTCCTAAAGTCTTCTCTACGCCCTGAGCTGCAGAAAGAAAGAACAGAGATCAAAATATGTTTCTTGGTTGTGTATCTTGTAGGTGTTTGTGTTTCTCTTCAGAGGAAAATACTTCTTGGCTTTGCTGCTAAATGTGTTTTTCTTTTTAGCTTACTTAACAAACAGTGAGCAAAAAAAGAAAGTTTTGTTTCTTATGTAGAGAGAAAATAACTTTTCTCTGCTTAGTTGTAGTTATTTTAGCACTTCTAGAAATGCAGTAGCTGTATCTGTTACAGCTGTAATGATCCCGCCGTTCTTATTTATACTTTGAAATTGCAAGGTTATATTTGCTTTGATTTTGTTGCACTGTTCCACAGGGATTCTTTTTCGGTAAGTGAGGTGGGAATAAACTCTTAATACAAAAACCTATTTGTATTTATTTTTCGTAAGTCATATTTGGAATTTGCTTTACACTGGTTTGTTTATACTTGGGTACTAATTTAGTTCCCTGTGCTGTGAAAACTTCAAGAGCTCTCAGAAGTAATCATATTGTTTTAGTATAGTGTTGAAAATATCAGGATATCAGCATCTCTATATGATCAGCTTGTGTTTGATAGTATGCAAACTAACAACTGGAAGGTGTATACATTTTCCATGTGTTATTTTGTTTTTCTGAGTAATCATTGCTGTAGCAGTGAAAATTGAATTTATATGGAAAAGTAATCTTTCTTCAGGGGAAATCCTTTATTTTCCAATATCTTATATAGGTCTGAAAACTAAGGAAATTGTTTTACTGTCTTCAGCAAGTGTCTGATTTTATTGTTTTCTGTGATTTTTTTTTTTTTGGTCATTTATGTTTTCTCCATGTTCAGAGGCTCGTGAAAAAGAGAAGGAAGACCAAGCTGAAAAAGAGTTTAAAATTCCTTGCACTGATTCATCAGCTTCAGCATCCGCTGCAACAGGAACTGGATCCAAATTAACACAGAGGTATTTTGATATGCTGGGAGATTCCATGTAACAACTTTCTTATCTGAAGAGAGTATTTTTGTTTGTTTGTTTTGAGAGCATGGGTGTTACTTAACTTGAATGAACATATTTATGTTATGTGAAGTATTTCAGTGGAAATACTGCTTTTTTTCTTAATCTATGCTTTCATAAAGTTGTTAACATTTGTGAATATTGACTTTATGTGTATTTGTAGTTAATTTGACGTCTCCCTAATGACATTTGGCGTCCTTTTTTTTTAATAACAATAATATTGATATCTATGAGGGGTTTTTTTGTTTTTTTATAGTATTAGGACAAATACAATGACTACATGTGCTGACTTAATGAATGGCTATAGATCTCACCCACAGATAGAAAAAGAAAGCAAAGTAGGTGAAGAACCTCTATGCACAATGTATAGAGCAGTGGTGGGATTCATTTTGTCTTGACTCTAGTCTGAAATTTACTCGCAAACTTGCCTATACATATGTGTCTTACAGTTTGAGAGTCTACGTGTGGTACGTTATTACAGACAAACTTGTAGCCTATGGTTCAAACTGTGAAAAGTTTTCTGTTACAAAAATTTACTTTTTTGCCTGTTGCTCTGTGGAAAGGTCAGATGAGCTGTGCACTCTCAGTGAAATAAGTGATTCTACAATATACTACTGCATAGGTCCTGTGTTTTGTCTAGTGTGTGAGGGAAGAATATTCTGTGCTCCTATTTGCTTTTGATGATCTTTATTATTTCACCAAAGACGTATCAAAGGATCACAAGAATTTACATGTGATGTGATTGTGTACTGTATATGGGTGTCTTCAATTTAAAGAATCAGTTAAAAAAAATACAAGTGTGAAAGCAATTAGGTGATATAGAGCCTTTCTTTAATCATCTAGTTTCACTAATGGACTTGACAGAGGACAACTCCAGGGACTTTGTATAAAGGAAGGTAACATACCTTTCAGTATCGTGAGTTATTAAGTAGGCTCTGGTAACTCACCAGAGTTCTGCTGATAGTAAGGGGGTTTTTTTTGTTTGTTTGTTTGTTGTTTTTTTTGGAAGCATTCAGAAGAGAGGGCATGACATAAAAAGCTTTCCTGGAAGTTTTTTATTTCCTTGTAAAATGTGATATGTAGCTTAGTGCTAAAACGAGAAGTCTAGTGAAGGAGATGTGCCGTTGTGACTGGGCTGTAATCCAGAGGAGCAGTCCCACAATTGACAATTTAAGTCTGAAATACAGGACTCTCAGTAGTTCTTTTATAATGTAGGTTTTAGTTGCTATAAACTGATCTAATATATATAGCTGCTTCTATTCTGTGAAAATGGCAACACTTTTCTGAGTATTAGTTTTTAAAAAAATTCCACTACTTTCAGTTATCATAGTAGCCCTTACACTAATTTTTTAGTTAAGAAGGGGCTTGTTTACTCAAAGATGATGTGGAAAACACCTGCTGATTGTTTTTGCTTTCACATTACTTCACCATAGAGAAATGTGCTCAGTAGCTATGGTACTTATGTATTTATGCATAATAATTACATATTGTGAAATGAAAAATAATCTGATAAACAGGAAAACCAGAGAAAATAGAGTGGATGATGTGAGGAGAGTGAACACATGGGAGAGATATGCCTGCATACTTGCACAGCTCTGTGTTTTGGTTTGTTTGTTGTCTTTTTTAAAATTTCCCCTGTCTGTGTACCATCTGTGCTCTAATGGAGCTTTCTTGTTTTGTCCTCCTAAGGCTTGTTTTGCTAACTCAGTCAGGACACAGCATACCTGTAGCTGGAGCACCCGGCTCTCCCTGCCAAGCTTGGAGTGTGTTGAAGAATAACTCTGGCCATTTTACATGCAAAGTGATTACACTGCCCCTCAAAATACTGAAATGTTTGATTTGATCAGTTTATCTTTTCCTAGCAAATAAGGGGATGTTAAGTACAAGTAATTAGGAAGGAAACTAGGTGGTGTCCTTGGATGTCTATAGAAAGGTCTGAAAATCTGGGATTCCAGGGTTGGAAAAGCCTCCTTGTGGTACACATTCTTGTCACTGGCAGCTACAGTGTATATTTGATTCAGTTCAAAAACTAGCTAGATTGTTTTGGCTTTTGGAGAAATGATACGTGGTTTGCTAGTCTAGGAATGCATATTGACTCTTAAAACACAAGTGCTTTGCGTGTAGTATTGTGAAGTTGTTAGTTTTGCAGATACCTAACTAGAAGAACTTTAAAGGTCCCAACCCATTCCTCAGATGCTGGAGAAGCTTACCTTGTTATATACTGAGATGTTTTTCTTTCATTAGCTTTATTAGGTCATCATATCCTGGTCTGGGTCTTTAGAAGCGTCACATCACTATGCAAAATGAAGTTTGTAGGTAGAGGTAGTATCTTTTGATAGGCTAGTAAATACAGTTGGAAAAACAACAAAGCGTTCAGGCATGTAAACCCTTCTTGTCACTGTAACATCTGAGGACCTAATTTGTGTTGGTTTTAGTCTGTTCTGGTATCTTCCTGAAACAGACCACCAATTGTTTATCCAACACAAGTATTTGCTGTGTAGCCTACTACCCGTTTGGTGTACAGCTGGTCTGGGGGACAGAGTGGGGCTGCATTCTCTGTCACAGTAACTTAGCTTAGAACATATTTCCTTAATCTTTCTTAAACTTGTGTGGTTTTATTGTAGTTTTTAAGTGATCAAATCCAATACCTCTCTGTAGTATTTTATTTTTAAATTTTTTTTGTTAAACCATGTTGTACAGTCTGACATAAAAACTCAGATACATGAGTAAACGAAATCTTCCCATTTGAGCTTATCCCACTGAGTCTGAAAAGAGCATCTGATTTCCACCACAGGTGTTGCTGTAATGATACCTTGGATCTAGTCAAGAGGCAGTTTTCAGTTTAGCACCTTCAGATCTTCTCCAAGTTAGAATACTGCCTACTTGCTAAGTACCAGCAGAGGGAGCACATTTATTTTGAATAAACTGAATGAACATGGACTACATAGCTCTACTTACTTTTCAGAAATTTTTCAGCACCAAAAATATGTTCACACAACTGATCTGTACAGCAGCAAAATGATAGTTTAACGTAACCTATTTGTTAGAAAGCGCCTAGCTCCCTGTTACTGTTTAGCAGGATTGTAAAACAAGTGCCCTGCGTTGTGTTCTCAGGCTGGTTGTGAGCCTGGATGATGACTGTTCCACCCAGCTAACAGAGGTGCAGAGCATCAAGCTGCCACTTCAAGCATTATCTTGAAAATGATCTCTAACAAGATATTCTGTTGTCTTATAAGCAATGCTGAAATCCGTCCTAGTGGCACGGTACTGTTGTTTTTACAGTCTGGCCATCTTTGTCTTATTTTGAACATTTTTTTGAGCTATGGTATTTCTTTTCCTTAAAGCGCTGATGTTGCTTTTGAGATGATGGCAGACCTACATTTTGTTAATAAAAAAGACAATACATTTTGCTGCTGATTTCAATACTTGCGAATCTACAACAGTGCTCAACATACTTTGTTTGAAAATTCCTATGCAATTGCTGATCTTGAAATAATAATTTTTAAAATTTTTCCGTGCAGGGAGACAGCCTGTAGTGAAAGTGACGATGGCTCAGATGAAGAGTTAACTGGTCCTTCTGTGCAATCCCAGACTTCTGTTCAAGGTCCGGTTGAGGATACTGATGATGATGATAATGAATTCATCGGGCCACCACTTCCGCCTGGGTTCAAGGATAGTGATGATGATAACGACAACGATGATACAGAGGAGGAAGATAATGTAAGTATTTTGTTTCTATTGAATGTTTTAACACTTTGAGTAGACTCTAATTTGTAAGCATGCTCTTTATGATTGAATTTGCAGGTGAAGTATGATTGCTATTTGAAATGCATTCTTTTCTGTTTAATGATTATTGAACAATTGTGAATAATTCTTTTCATTTAAAAATATCAAGATTAAAAAATGTGTGCATGTGAATCTCGAGGGAAATGAATCTTCAGTTAGCATATATTGTTCACTCATATTATGAAAAAAATAGATGAATATGTATTTTATGTAAGTATTTTATATAGTTTGTTTCCCAATGCAGATGCAGATTTTTTTACAAAGAGAGTAGGTAGAGTTGAACTTGAGTCTAGGGGGAGCAATTGTGCCAAAACTGTTCCAAGAAGTGAACCCTGCTAACTGAGGGTGCTTTTTTTCCCTGATTTGTTTTGTTTTTTCTAAGTGCCAGACCTATTTGTTAGAAAGAATATACACTTTTCTATCTCTATTGAATGCAAGAAACCTTAAAAACCCAAACTTGACTCAGTTGACAAATCTCTATTTAGTGAAAAGTGTAATGGTTTGATGTTCATTCTCCAGAACTTTCTGTATCGAATATTTTGTGGCAGTGGACCTCGTGTGATGGTTTCCATTTTGTTTTGTAGCAACAGTGATAGAAGTCCTGTAAAAACAGCTGGTTTTATGCTGTTTTGAACCATTCAGCCTCAGGAAAAAAGCCTGTGTGTTAAAAAGAGGTGTCTTTGAGGTTTTTTGCCAATTCAGTTTTGACTAGATGTTTGGTTTGTTCTCGTGTTACGTTGCATCCTATGAACTTTAAAATGTAAGTTTAGACTCTTCGCTTAAAATGAACAAGGGGAACTTAAGCAATGACATAACTGCCTTATATCACTGAATAACTGAAGCCACACAGAGTGAGACAAGCAAGCTTGGGAATCAAGTCCTGCCAGGTATCTTTAATCTTTGGGAGGGTAGAAGATCTCCAGGTTGCTCAAAGGATTTCAGTGTATATGATTCTAAAATAGAACAGTGTAAACTTGAAATCATGTCGTATCCTGGCAACTAAACCCAAGGTTAAGCCTCTTGTCTCTTAATATTTCACTGAAGTATTGCACAAAACTTTGCATCAAAAGTATCTTGTAGCTATTCATCCTGATCTTGTCTACACAGGCTTTACTGATCATTGCTTTATTTCTGTGTTAAATCCTTGCTTTTTTTTTTTAAACAACGAAGGTTTGAAAACACTGGAACTATAGGTAGAAGTTGTCTTAGGAGGGGGAAAAAAAAAGAAGGTTATATTTTTATGGAATGCCTTCCTGTCATGGACTTAAGGAATTAAGTCGTTTTCTAAGCTCAATATCTTCAAGATTGTTCTTCCTAATGAGGGTTCTGTAGGGGTTGGAAAATAGCAGAAAATTTTGCTTAAAAACCACACTTACTGTATAAGCTAAGTAATGGTTGTTGATCTTGCCTAAATTTTTTATCTAACTTATGCCAGAAATTACTTAGATTTTCTTTTGCAACTGAGAATTGACAGAGTTTGTGGTTTTATCATAATTTTGTTGTAAGACTGGATTAAAATTTTGGGAAACATTTCACCTGGTTCTGTGGTCTGCTGGAGATGTCTCTTTCTGCTACTAGCAAAAAACATTTTATATTTAGCCTGCTATAGTTCCATTCTGAAGTAAAATAAATATGTATACGCCTTCAATTAAGTATGGTGGAAATGGTTTTGTCTACTTATACTGAATTAGCAAAATTATTTGGTTATGTCAAAGAAAGTTTCACCAGATTGGTCAAGTGAGATATAATGGAAATACACTAAATATTCAAAACCTGTTTTATTGCATCATCAGGGGAAGGCTGGCTTCCTTTATCATCCCTTTTGTTGAGTAATTTTAGTTCAGTAATTTTGTTACGTTCATGTGAATCAAGATACCTATATATACAGTACTCTTCCAGTTTATGGTGTAATCAACTCTTTCATCTGAGTAGCAAGTGCAGTATGGATTTCTGAATCCAGTTGTGTTCAAACTGCAGATTTATGCCAAGCTGTAGCAGACTCCTTCATTTATTTGTATTTGTGAAATAAACAACATCTTGCAGGAGAAAGTAACCAAATTGTGAGCACTCATTTACGAAGCATAGCACTGTGGGAGAACGGTATTATTTAATAATTAAGAAATTGCAGGAGGATGCGTAATATCTCATAAGTGGTAAAACTGTGTATATTTTTGGAGGCAATACATGTGTTCCAGAGAGCAGGGCAAGGCTTTCTGTAGTCAAAGTAACCTATGAAGAGGGGGCTATGAGCAATGTAATAGGAAATACCTGTTTCATAATCCCTTAGTGATTTTGCACCTCTTTCAAAGATTGCTGCATCTTAATAGGGCTTTGTGCAGTATAATCTCTAAAATGCAGTCTGTTGTAAATTTTGGAAAAAACCCAACTGGATTGTTACTTTAACTTCATCTCTGTCATGTGCCAGTGTGATTGAGATTTTTTTTTTAAATATAATTGCTTGTATGCCTGTCAGATTTGTGGATTCTGAGCAATGAATATAACCTGTTTTGATTATATCTCTCAAATGGGCAGTGAGCATCTTGTTTAGCGAAATTCTTCTTTTAGTTCTATCAATTTCTCTAGAATGCACAAGAGAAAACAACCTGTGAAAACAGCTGGTTTCACATCAACTGTCTTTCTCTGTAATTGCTTTGTTTGCTGGTTGATTGTTTTAATTTCTAGTAAGATTGTGGGATTCTTTATTTATATATAAATAAATAATGTTACATCTGACTTAATGAAGTGCAGTTACTGGAAACCAGAGTTAAAAGACCCCAGTGTGGAGTTTCAGAACGAAAGGTAACTTGCAGACTGGTGTGATTTAAGTTTGTCTGAACTTAAGACAATAGTTACAAAACAGTCTAGGGCAGATTTGCTTGAGAATAAGCAGAGCAGCAGAAATATGAGACTTGTGGGTTTTCAGTCTAAACAGTTAATTTATAACTGGGAAGATTTTGTGTCAGCATGGATGCCAGAGGCCTTTGGGGTCTAGAGCCTCCCCTTACTGCTGCTTGTGAACTCAGTTATTTTCTTGCCTTTGAAGAGAATCGGAAACAGCTGTTCTTTCCTGATTT
>NW_009718293.1:9167-10509 GCF_000703405.1 Apaloderma vittatum
TGATCACAGTATGGTCTTGTGAGCCTCAAGGAAGGCAGGTGTTGGTGTTATGAGAACTCTGCAATTCCTTTTTTTTGCTTGTACATTGGGCTGTGGTTGGTATGCACAGGGGCAGAACTGGGAGAAGGGAAACAGAAGGCTCCATGGAATAATTCTTTTGTTTTCTTTCCGGATATACTCTTGAGAGTGTCTCTCTTGTTATCATATTATGCTGCTGAGGTAACTTCTTTAAAACATAGATGTCTGTATTTTGACCCTGAAGAAAAAGCTCTTCTGTAACAGTTACGTGAGTTCCAGTTATGTAAACGGAAGTCTTGTGAGCTTTGTATGACAGACAAAATGCAGCTTCACCCTGGTAGTTTGCCACTGTTTCTCAAGCCTGGCTTTAGACTTGTTTTTTATTACAGGAACATTGTTTTTCCACCATTGCTTGTTCAGTTGGTTTTGCTTTCTTATTGGAGACTGTAAGTAGAGAGACATTTGTCAAAATTGCTTGGAGGTCAGCATCTTTTGATTGTAGGGTTCGCCCATGACTGCTCAGCTCGCATTGGTAGTCCATGGAGCAGTCATCAGGTAAAAGGAGCAGCTGGTGATTGTTACATTTGGTGGGAATTAGTCATACCTTATTGATGTTTTTATAGAAAATTACTAACAACAGTTAATTGGTGAATATTTTGAATAGCACTGTTAATTTCTGAGTATTATACATTCATGTAATTTATATTTATATATGATACAAAAAGAACATAAATTTCTGAGGAGACCCATAGATATTGTTTTCCATATGAGAAATTCTAACTTGAGTTACTTTTTTCTCTGAATTCATATAAGTTCATTTTATATACTTGAGGCTTTGGTAGCTGTTGTAAAGCATTTTTCTGCATTTGATTAAATCTTGTATTAATAATGATGGTAGTTATATTTAAGAAATAAATAGTTAGATTTGATGGCTTAGTAATTTGGTATAATTCACCTCCATTCGTGCCAGAAGTGATAATTCTTAACAAGGCACAATATGCTTTGAAGTACTTTAACAAATATGTTACAGTGCTTGTTTTGTAGTAGTATAAGGAATATACTCCTGTGTCAAGGATATTTTAAGGACAATTGGAGTTGATAGCAATCCCTTCTGATATTTTCCTCTTATTGTAGTTTTTCTTTTTATAAGATGGGTTTGCATTAATTTGGAAACTGAGGAAAATGAGAAAAGAATCATAGATTATCAGATTGGAAGCAACCTCAAGAATTATCTGGTCCAGCCTTTCCTGGGGAGAGCACAGTGTAGACATGGCCCAGCATGCTGTCCAGTTGCATCTTCACAGAATCACAGAATGTCAGGGGT
>NW_009718294.1:0-205 GCF_000703405.1 Apaloderma vittatum
CTGTGGTTCACTCTGTGCTCGGGTATTTATTTATTCCTGGCGCCCGCACGGCTTTTTTTTTTCCTCTCCCGCCCGCTCCTCCCCGGCTCGTACTTCGCGGAAATAGCCCAATTCTCCCTTGTAGCGGGAGGACTCTGAGTCTGTGTGACTCGTTTCTTTGCGGGGAATGTGTTGGCCGCAACGCCGGAGCGTCGGCGGGTTTAGG
>NW_009718294.1:226-6945 GCF_000703405.1 Apaloderma vittatum
CGGGGCTGTGGAGGTTAAAGCATCCAGGATGACGAGGATTCGTCTGCATGGTGCTGTCAGGGTTCAGCTGCGTAGTGCTGTCACCATACCGTATGGGAGCCGTAGGACCTCCCGTCCAAAAGTTCCCTCAAGCCAGCAAAGAAACAACAAGCCATCTGCTCTTTTAAGTACGGTGTTTCTACTTACGTGTTTCCCATTTAAAACAAAAACGTGTAAAGCCGCGACCATTCAAGCCAATCGTCCTGACTTTTTTTTTTTTTGCACCCACTCAACTGAAGATACTGAGGAAAGTGATATAAAAGAGGATAAAATAAATGATCCTTTGGAACCATTCTCTTTGCTTTCTCAGTTACTACAAACAGGAAAAAGGATGAAGCAAAGAACTGCAAATGTTTGTTGGGTTCTGAAAGCTGAGCATGTTTTGTCATCTTCAGACTAGTGAAATGAAAATAAAAATATTTTCATGGGATAGATCAGGATGATTTCCAACTACCTGAACTTTACATTCCACAAAGCTTACTCTTCATTTTAATAGCTTGTTTCCTGATGTTACTGAATCAACAAGTGGGCTCTAAGCGCTCACCTCCCTGGCTTTAAAATGTATAAGCTGTGCTTTCTGAGGATGGTTTTAAACATGGCTCTTTGTGGTTTACAGTGCGATTTCTCGTGGTTCTATCAAGATTAATAAAGTTGTGGAAACCAGATGAAACTAGAAACTATACATTTCCCTTCACCCCTTCACTCCTGTTGCGCTTCCCGGTGATGTCTGTCTCAGCGTAATGAACAGCCATCCACAAGCCATTGCTATAAACTCTTGAGAGCAATGCCAGAGCCTGGAATGAAGCCTTACTTTTTTTACCAGTAATGACATGCCTAAATGCAGTAAGTGCTTCAGTTTCAGTCATGCAAACGTGAGATTAATCATTAGCAGATATGTCTCTGAACACCTATTTGAAAGGTATTGTGCTATACTGCATTGATAATAGAGTTGTCAAATGTTGGGGTTGTGACACGAATAAGCACGAGAAGAAGTGCAGCCTCCCCCAGTCAGACCAGATGTGGCTGGGAGGAGAATTCTAAAGAAATCTCTAAAATCATCGGTATCTGAGTGTATTATGAAACTGACTAAGTTAAATGGAATTAGCCCTTACAATTCTGAGCAGCGTAATGCCTGAACAGCTTTTGAAATCCTGACCCTTAGTCTGCGGTTGTATCTAACCATATTGTAGAGAAACTGCACCCTGCTGCCTTGGCATGACTGAATTCCTGGGCAAAGCACGCTGTGGCTCCCCTATAGCATGTGTACTTGGGCTTCTGCCTCATTGAGGATGACGCAGCCTGTGCTTGGATCTTCCTCTGGCGTGCAGTTAGACTGTGATGAAGATACATACACAGAGCGAAGAGCCACAAATCCACCCCTGCCTTATGTCCTCTTGTGTACAATGAGGCTCATTTTACTTGCCAATAACTCACAGGGTGCTTGTCAGGCTAAATAAACAAATGAAAATTTATAGGATGATTCAGAGATACCTAAGACAGGCAAGATTTGTCCATTCTAGATTAATTTCAGCATTGCCACTTATTAAATTTTGAAATGAGAATGACTCCAGGTTTAGCAAGCATCATGTGTATGGAAAGACTGAAAAAATTAGCCTTAAGATGAGAAGATTAGAGGAAGATGTGATAACAGCCTTCAGTTCTGTAAAAGCTGCTGAAAAGAAGATAATAATCTCTTATCCACATCCTCTGAGAACAGCATGTAAGTTGCAGTAAAAGAAATATAGGCTGAATAGAAATAAAAAGTGTCAGTAAGGGTAAATAAAGCAAGGGAGAATTGCACCTCTGTCCCTGGAGGCTTTTTACGTACAAGTTGGTCATATATTTGACAAGAAGAGTTCAGGTCTAGAAAGTCTGATGGATCTTGCCTTCGAGCAAGGGGTGGACCAGATGACCTGTCAAGGTCCCTTCCAGTACTGTTTTGTACAATTCAGTTAAAAATGTGACTTGCACAGGCAAGATTATGTCTCCTCTTTGATCCTCCTGTGCCCTTCACCTCTTTAGCAATGATTATAAACTCCCTTGCTAAGGTTGAGCTTCTCTCAGTGGTTTGCTAGCCTTGCTGCATGCCAGTGAATATGTTGCTGATGACAGCAGGAACAAAACAATCAGACAATAAAACAATGTCAGTCTGGAGCAGAAATTCTAGGTGGGATCCATCTAACCTCTGAACATGTCATGCACTTTTGTTCTGTACTTGGACAATAACTACCTCTGATCTATTCGCGTTAGAGTCTCTTTATAAACGCAGACAAAAATAAATACTTTCATGGTAGAATTCATCTGACTTGTTTTAGATAGCTTCTTTAGGATGTGAAAAATCATGTCCATCAACCAAGAAGTTGTTTTAAATAGTTGACTCAGTACTGTACCATCATACAATTTGCACTCCTTTGGTGCTTCTGTCCCTGAAAACTCTCCCTCCTCTGCTTCCAGTTTGTTCTTGTATTCTATTTTACTGGAAAGGTCCCACTGAGATTAATATTTTTTATGCAGGAAACTGACCTTTCAGGTGGCATTGCTCCAGAATGGATTTAGGAGAGGAGTTAAATTTACCTTTTGAAGCGAAAGACCATTGGCTTGGCCAGTTGTGCAGAGCATGTTCCATGGAATTTCTTTTAAATTGTTCAGGTCAGACAATGTTCTAATCATATGTCACATGCTCTTTATTTTTCCCTGGCTTTTTCAGCAAGGAACATTACCAGGAGCACAAAATGTCTGGTGTCTGCATGACTGAGCCAAATGTATGTGGGAAATATTACCCTTTTCCAACAATGGCAGGTTTTTTTAAGTCACACACGTAGAAATCACTGTCTTACACACCAAAGTGTCAAGTGCACATCTTGAAAATGTCCACTGCATCAGTGAGAAGCCAGCTCTTGGTTATGAGGTGCTGATAGCATCTGTCCTCTTTTTCCCCTTTACAGTAAATGATGTCTGAGAAATGGAAACTTCCAAGAAGGCCCTGTGGCTATCTGGCTTGCGGGGAAGGGAAGTGCAGTTTATTTTCCTGCTGCATTGACCAGCTGGCTCATGAAGACTTGAAGAGGGAGCAAGCCCCTGTTCCTGTGCTAGGAAAGTAAGAAAAGAGAGCAGTAGGGCTGCATGAAGACAGTGATGCTGGGCTCATCCTTTCTGGAGGAGACATCAAGTGTCTGCTGTTACTTCATACATTTAAAATCCTTTGGTTCTCATTTAGTTGTGAAAGTGGGTGTTTGTTTCATTTTCTTGTGAAAATCTAAATGAAGATGTTAGCCTGAAGAGGGAAGCTGTATGCCATCCACCCTGTTCCACATACACAGCCTCTGCCATTCTTTTCTTTCTTCCTGCCTAGTCTACGCAAAACCATTTTTTCTCCTCTTATTTTTCCTCTGTGTGCTTTCTTTCTCTTTTAAAAAGTACTTCCCTATCACTGAAGTCCTATCCTCAGTGTCATCTGTTAGGTTTCCCCTAATTTCCATGTAAGAGGCACTTCTAATTTCTAATTAAGTGAAAGAACTCTTCAAAAGAAAAGAGAGAAAAATACAAAATTCTCTGGATTCTTTCAGTAATTCTCCCAAACAGTTGATTTTCTTATGCTCATAACCCTTACGTTCCCTTTGTGTTTTGCGTCCAGCTGCGATGATTTCTGATCTTAGCACTGTGAGTTGAAATCACTAGGACGAGAGTGTTAGGCCAGTCTCTTCTTGCAGTTGAAATTCTGGATACTTGCATAATGCTCACCCTGCCCTCCTTGATCCGGGCTGCTCTGCTCAGCTCTTCTCCCTGGACTTCATTAGTGCCACATTGAAGGCAGCTCTAATTTTCAAAACTTATCCCAATTCCAGCCTCATATGTGGGGATGTTGGCTGTCACCTCTTTTCCAACCAGGGTGTGGGCCAGACAATGTCCTAAGTTCGTTTTTGTTTCTACTACGTCCTTCAAGTTTTGAGAGAGTTGCATGATTCATAACACTTACTACTTGGGGATTTGGGCTCTGGCTCGCTGTGCAGGCAATGGTCAGAAACAGTCACAGCTCCAAAACTAGGTAATGAAGAGGAGTGGCCTGAAATCAGTCCCAAGAATCAGAAACATTTGGAAATCTGGAAATCCTGTCTAAGCTTGTTAGGATACCCTTCTGTCTGGGGCACTTTTAGAGTAGTACAAAGCAAATTCTCTCAAAGGAAGATCTAGCCAGTTGTTCGTATGGGTCTGTCAGGTGCCAGATACATTTATGGGACTGGAAGGATGTGTTAGAACAACAAATGCTTCTGCCTTCCTTTGTCTGCTTCTGTGTCTACAGACTGGAAGTGCTTCCCCACAGATGCAAGTTTTACTCCTCTACGTTGTGGCAGCCAAAGTATCAGTAGGGTAGCTGGAAGGGGAAAGCACTGGGTGAGTTTCCTAAACAACTCTTCTTTGTATGTAAATGGAACATCTTTCTCTGCTTTACATTTCCTTTCTTTCCCTCTTTCTTGCTCTCACCATGTGTTCAGCCTGGTTTAGCCCGAGGCTAGCAGACAGAAAGTCAGATGAGAAAAATATTCCTGCAGATTTCTTAGTGAATGGGAAGCTGCAGCACCAGTAACATCAGCAAGGAGAAGTGAAACAGTGAGTGGAGACAGACTCATGGTCCGTAGACACATCAGGAAGACAGCAGCAGTAAAGCAGGCTGTATTGAGTTGGCGTGACGATGTTTTGGTGGTGAGTGGTTGCTACAGGTGTGGCTTCTGTGAGAAGCTGCTAGAAACTTCTCCTAAGTCCGACAGAGCCAATGCCAGCCAGCTCCAAGATGGACTCTACACTGGGGCAAGGCTGAGCCCATCAGCGATGGTGGTAACATATTTAAGATAACATATTTAAGAAGAGGGGGAAAAAAAGTGCCTATGCAATAGCAATTACAGCGTAAAAGAGAAATGAAATTGTGTGAGAGAAAACATCATGCAGACACCAAGATCAGTGGAAAATCAGGGGGAGGAGGGGCTCCAGGCACCAGAGCAGAGATTCTGGTGCAGCGCATAGCAGAGACCATGGTGAGGCAGGCTGTCCCCCTGCAGCCCATGGAGGTTAATGGTGGAGCAGATGTCCACCTGCAGCCCATGCAGGACCTCACGCTGTAGCAGGTGGATGTCTGAAGGAGGCTGTGACTGTGTGGGAAGCCCAAACTGGAGAAAGCTCCTGGCAGGACCTGTGGACCCATGGAGTGAGAGGGTATTGCTTTTACATTGCTGTAGACATCAGCCAGGTTTAGATTTAACTCCTTCTAGCAGCTGCCACGTTGTCTAACTGGCGTGTTCCTTCTTTAGCATTTGTTCTTTCTTTTCTCTGATGATAACCAGAACAGTTTGGAGGGGAGGGGGGGAGGAGGAAGGCAAGGGGGAGGTACCCAGCAGCTTGTGGCTTTTCATTCAGCTGAACTGGTTGTTACTTTATGTTCTCAAATGTGTGACCTTTCTCAACATGTCAATTTCTTTCCTTCCAAATTTCTGCAATGTAGTAAACCGAGCAGTATCCTCTGAGGAGCACAAATTACTAATGTTCATACTAAGAGAAGCCTTCTAGAGACAGACTTCCCCAGTGCTCCCTCAGAGCTGATTGCCACAGCCTCCCTCTCTGGATGCCAAATATGTTGCAATAATGTTTTTCTATCTGTAACACACTGTTTTCAGTGAATGACATTTTTAAGGCCAGAATCCACCTATTTTATGGAGTCACTTGATATGTGGAAAGCCAAGCAGACAACTAAACAGCTTCTGGAATTCATGAAAATATTTACAAGTTGCTTACTTATCCCCTCCCTCAATTCTTGTGTTTAATATTCCCACATCTCTCTCTTCTTCCTTACACTGGACGTGTAAATGAAAAAGGTGTATTTGAACTTGTTGCTGACTCTCCATTTCTCTTTGTAACCATTTCACTGTGGTTTGCTGCATCATGGTTGCAGCCACAACTCAAAGGTGGGATATTAGATCAAACAGAGGCATTAAAAATTAATTCCCACTTAAAGATAATACTTAAGTAGGCAATGCTAGAGAATACCATAGCAATCAATTCTGCACACTTGATTCTGAAGCAACCAATGGGTTGCTCTGGTTGTAATTATATATCCTCCCTAAAGACAGCTCCCTCTCTGCTCCTAGTTTTAGGAGCTTCATGACGCTGTTGCACTAGTCTGCAGCAGTATTTGGTTGTTGTGTGTGCTGTTCTGGGGCTTTTGGGGCACTGCTGTTGAGTGTTTCAGGGGCCCCTGTAACTGCCTTGTGGTGGTTCACTCATACATCCATATTTATGAGATGCTGGCAGTGCACTCTACACAGCAATGGTTTCTAAATGGGTACACATGTGTGTATACACGTATACAAATATTTTTACAATTACTTCTAATAATGTCTAACAACGGTCACTTTAGTTCTTATTAAATTCCTGTTATTGCCTTCAGGTTTCAGGGGTTTTTTTTCTAATTTTGTGTATGCATTAGTATCAGTAATGTACCAAGTATCTCCAAGTCCTGTGCAGTAACAGGAGAAAGGTTAAAGTGGAAAACCCCACACAATAGATATATTTTGTTATTTATTTACTGTAACACATGTAAACTCTATTCCCTGATACTCTCTACCCATTTACTGCCCTGGTGAGCTATGGATTACACCCCAGAGTGCTGAGGAAGCTGGCGGATGTGGTTG
>NW_009718295.1:0-5239 GCF_000703405.1 Apaloderma vittatum
TGCCACAAGCGTTTGGGGCTCATTGGAGTCGCGCCCGCTCGGGGCTAACCCTGTTCACAAACTGCCCCGTTTGCAAGTGCCCCCACATGTAACGCGTGTTCAGGACGGCCAGAGCACGCTGGAGTGATTGTGCAGCCCAGGCAGGCTGCTCCAGACCTGCCCGTCGCTGTGTGGGAAGTTTTGTCGCTCTTTTGGACACTGGTGAGCTCAACAGTGTAGTAACTTGTATAGTAAAAGTGTTTTTTTTCTGATAGGCATTTTACTTCTTCATCATCCACTAGTAACTGAGACCCATAATCTTCCTGTTACTAGCATTCATTGTTTTTACAAATTCATGGACTCGGGGTGCGTTGGGCTGGAAGGGACCTTTAAAGGTCATCGAGTCCAACCCCCCAGCAGGGAGTAGGGACAGCTTTAAATGGACCAAGTTGCTCAAAGCCCCATCAAGCCTGACCTTAAATTTCTCCAGGGATGTAGTACAGCAGTAATACACTCTGAAAATCAAAATTGTGTCTATATTTTCCAACATTAAATGTTGAAAAAAAACTCAAGCAGGGTTTTCTGGATGCCTAATTTTAAAAAGTCGTGTGCGTAAAGTAAAGTTGTGTAACATAAAGTTACAATTGTGTGGCAAGGTAAGCAGTTTTCTTGTTGATCACCTGTACTGGGTCGACTGACCTGAGTGAGAAGCCCATTCTCCACTCAACATACATTACTTTTTCCCTTCATGTTTGTGAGCTGTAATTTTCCACAGGAAAAAAAATGTTTAGCATAGTTGTTGGAATATTTTTATCAATTTTAAATAGAGATTGCTGATTTAATATCTTTTAATCTCTCTTAGACTGTGTTAGAGTTTGCGAGGTGCTGTGATGCGTGTGTTAGTATTGGTGTGCGTATTAGACACTGAATATGCATGTGCTATCCTGGAATGAATCTGTAGTTATGCAGTATATTATGCTGACAAATGTGCTGTGTACTGTCAGGCAGTAGAAAAACAGCTGAAGATCTGTGGATTTAAGAGGGATGTGGACGTCTCAGTATTGTATCTGGCTGGACAGTAAGTAAAATACGTTTCTTGGTTTGGCTTTTACTAAAAGAGCGCACAGTGAATGGTAAACTTTGACAGTGCTTTCTGTATCAGCTACTCTCTGAATATCATTTATACGTGAAATATCAGTAAATCATATTTATACCTAGTCCATCCATGTTGTGAAGGAAGAAGTGAAGATACGCTGACGGACAGAGCAAAGCCATGCTCGCCGTTACCTGCCGCAGCCCTGGGTACACAGACCTTCTCCAGCAACCCAGAATTGCTTGAGGATCTGTACACTGACTGAGTCGTGTGTGAACTTCTACCACAGGGAGCAGAAGCTTAATGGGCTGATCTCTGCCTGTTCTAACTGGCTTGTAAAGCTGGGTGCAAAGAGTTTTGAGAAGGCAAATAAAAAACACACACCTGCCCAGTCTAAGAATTTCTGACCTCCCTGAAGAAATCTGTTGCTGCAACAGTGAAACTCGTTACCACAGTTGAAATTCCCTGCGTCTCTACTGTTAAGAATTGAAGGGAGGGCAGGGCAGCATGAAGTAAGTACGAGAACACTTGTTTGGGGCTGGCAGTGCTGATCAGAGAACTGATCTCTGAGAGCTTTATGAAAGAGCGTGAGATGTAGGGCAGATGAGGAGTAGAAACCATGCAAAGTGAAGGAAGGCAAAGCTTTCATGGACCTGTGGGTGATCTAGGTTGATAGACATGTATGTTGTAGGATGCTGAGAGGCTGCCATGGAAAGATGGATACATGACAGGGCATACTTCAAAGATTTTGGAAAGCATACTTTGAATTTCTGGCCAGGGCATAATTCCAAGTGTTGCATACCTGTCTGCGGCCTCGCAAGTGCATCTGTGCTCTTTCCATGGATGATATCATGTATAAAGAACTAATGTAGTTTAATAATTCAGGGGACAAGTTTTCAAGATCTCTAGATCCTATGACTGCAAAAAAAGAGGCATTGAGTTTCTCTCTCAGAATTCTCTAGCCTAGTTTTAGTGGAAATCTAAATGTGCCTACTAGTACCCTTAAATTCCTTAGCATGACTCCTGATTTACACCAAGGAATTATTTGACATTTTGTAAAAAGAACATGCAAATCACTGAGATACTTTCAAAATTATTAAATTGTGTATTACAGAAAGAATAAAATATACATAAAATCTAAGAGAGAAGTTTAAATAATGAGAAAATTAAAATATGCGTATGTATATTATATAAGCAATACACAAAACCATTATAATATGTGTATGTAAAAGAATTAAGACTGTGTGTACAGTCTTAATAGGCACATTTTCTGATTTTAAATACTTTAATATGTGTCCTCACCATCTTTGAAATATTTTTTGGTATGGAAGAAAAAGAAATATTCAGATGGCAGATACAGAAGTGATCTGTCTTCCCATTAAAATATTTTGAGAAAGGTGATGCAAGTCGGCATCTTTGATGAATGGAGAGAATTAAATTCCTTTTTTTCTATACCAATTTTTATAAACCTTGAACTTCAGCCTATCTTAGTATCAGATCATGCCTCCTTACCTCTTGGTTTGACATAATTCTCTGCTGGCTGAAATAAAATGAAAAAAATAATAATTAAAGTCAGTCAAATAAGAGGGGATTAGTTTATATTTTTAAACCACTGCTATTAAAGGGACATGGAAAAATGTACTTTAGGACACTGAAAGCTGTCATCCTAGGAAAACTGATTAACTTAGCAGTAGGTAGGAGAACAGTGCTGCAGGCCAAAAAGGATCAGTTTGTAGGAGACATGCAAAGTCTGGAAGGCATACAGAAAGGGCCAGGCTCTTTTAAAATGTTGGAGGAATTAAGCTCTACCTGAGGCAAATTAAATGCCAGGAAAAAAAAATCAGCAGATCAAGGCTTGGAGATAGTTAAGATGAGGCTGTTACTAGAGAGGGAGTAAAGCCAATTAAAATGTAAAGCTGGAAACTAGGCGTAGAGCAGCAGTGACAAGAATATGAGGGAAATTTTGGCTTTGCTACTTGAAAAATAATTCAGGGTTGTGTGGGTAGAACTGTACAGAAGAGTTAGGTAGTAGCTCTGCGAGAGCTCTGTATGTCCTGTCAACACTCACCTGCTTGTGTTTACTACTTGTGGTAATAGGTTTTCTGGTTACTTGTGACAACAAACAGGTAAATATTTGCAGAGTTTGTTTTTATGGATTATTTGAGGAAGCCAACTAAAGTTGAACAAAGCAGCAGCATGGGATAATCTGATTTTCTGAAATACAGGAGAGTAAAAGTACAGCACCTCAACTTTGCAAGGTTTGCTCTTGGCAGATTTTTTTTTTTTCAAATCAAGATCAGGAAGTGTGTCTGCTCCCCCTTTGTCTTATGTCTGGAGGGTTTAATGAAAGAAAAAACCCACGGGCAACTAGAGACTAGGCTTCACTGTTGGAAAACAAGTGGGTCGCTTTGTACTGATGATGTGAGGTTAATTTTTATCAGTCCTGTTAGTTCTCTCTGAAATGCTGTTCCTAGTCTTGCAACCTGTTAAAATCCACAAAGAAAAGTTTTTTTTGTGTCAATTAAAATCTGTCATGTAAATGTCATCTGTAATTATTCTAGTGGAAATCAAGAACATTTATTTAAAGCAATAAAAAGTAAAGAGAAGCAATTAGTGAAAATTACTTGGCAGCTCACTGATATTCTCTGGTTAGTAGGTAATTTGTTATTTATAGTAAACTAGCAAGCTCGAAGTGCGAGGTACACAATGAAACAAGAAAGCCTACCAGCACATGGGAGATAGTTCCAGCCTTAGTGAGTGTGCAGTTTGATTTAAAATTAGACCGTTAATGAATATGAGTAAATACTAAGTTTATATGAAGACAGGAGAGAAGAGAGCGGGAAAAAGGGTGACAGATTTCACGGTATGCACTAACATGCAAAATAATAAGAATTGTACATTGATGTGCTTGGTGCATGTTGTGTCGGGTTCTCTGGCGCTGTGGCTGGATAATCCACACTGCACCTTCAAATAAATTTTCCTTTTAGGCTTTTGTCCCCAGGATTCCAAGCTTATTCTGCTATGATCTGAGCAGGATATTTCACACTACAAAGTACACGGGGCTCATATTCCCTGGGAAAATGAATTCTGTTATAGGGGGGAGAAAAAAATGTCTCTTACTTTGTTCCAGTTTTTTACCACCTGCTGCTTTGTTAGGCTCTCCGGTGTGTAAAATACTTGCACTGTCTCTGCCACCTTGTTCTTTGCATCTTTATCTGCTATGATTTGTACAGAAGTGTGGCTTTTTAGTACTTGTATATTATTTATAAAATAATCAACTGTTTATAAAGTGATTAAGCACTCTTACTGTTAAGAAATTCGTTACTCTTTTCTTTTTCTTCCACCAGAGGATTAAGAAGTATCCCAAGTCTGTCACGGTTTCGTAGGTTAAGGTATTTGTGGATTAACAACAATAAGGTAATACTATATTCCTTTAAAAAGCAGAATCATGCATTACACTCTCTTAATATTATTTCATAATTTTTCTAACATGAACGGTTCTGTAATTGTGAGGCTAATAAATTATTTTTAATTTCCAGGGTAACTTAACTAATTTAAATATGACAGATTTGAAGAAACTTTTTGTTTGTTTGTTTTACAGGGTATAAGCTGATATATTTTCCTTTAGATTCACATCACATTTATACATCTTGTGTATTTAAGAAGCTGAGGCTTTATGCTAATACCTTAGCAATGAAAAGAAAGATTGAGTATATTTAGAACTAAGTTGCTGGCAAAATGGCCTGATGGCGTATGGTACCGGGCATCTGGGATAGCTCGTAGCAAATATACCCTGCACACCGGAGTGGGCAGCTATTGGAGCAGACCGAGGGGTGATAGGACTGTAAGGTGTTTTTACAACAATTTCTGGGCTTCCTAGTTTTTTGGGGAAGGAGCGGACTGCAGGAAACCTGCAGCTCTTTTTTTACCCCCTTGCAGACATGCCTAGTTTATTTCCTGGCAGGCCGGTGGTGGAGGTGAGAGTCATTTTCACCCTCACACACACAGGAGTGGCCGGCAGCTCCTTCAGATGGGCTTCTCCCTGTCCCCAGCAGGCAGCAGGGCAGTGCTGGGGGTGGTGGGTATCTTCTGCCACTGCGCAGGCTCTTGTGTCGCCTCAACGCTTGGGGGCGTGTTCAATTGCATGAGGTTTAACAAAGCCAAGTG
>NW_009718296.1:0-5021 GCF_000703405.1 Apaloderma vittatum
ATATTTTATATATTATTTTACATTTAAATTTTATATTGATTGGCAATCTCCATTGGCTCAATTGCTATAGTCTCTTCCACCTGTATTATGCTACAATGTATTTTAAATGCAAATGCTTATCTTTACTTAGCATTTTGCAATGGAAGATTATGCTTTAAATAACATCTTCCAGTCTACTATAGCTTTGAGAAACTGCTGTTCTGGATTAGTTCCCTATTAAATGTTGATATTCTTACTCACAAAGACATGCCATTGGAATGCATATTGCAGTTCCCCTTATATTTTATGAGCTTAAAAGTGATTTATTTTAGTCTTTACTTTTTTAGTAGCTAAGTATCTTAAAGCTGGTTTCAAGCATCACCAAATTTCTATAGCCAAAAGGAAAGATAATACTGCAGTTTAGGTTGTGTATCATTGATCCACCAACATTGTATTCTTGGTGAAATTAATTCCTTTTTATGGGAGCCCACATGTTTTCCATGTTTTACTCCTAACTGTGCACTATAATATCTGCATTCATAGCTTCATATTCAAGAAGAAAACTTATCTTCCCATTCAGATTTTCTCTTACAATATCATATGTAATCCGAATTATCCAAAATTCATATTTGATGGTATTTATTCCTGTGGAGCTCCTAGAGTATTGCATGTGCAGCGATACATAACAGTGACTTATTCTCATCCAAAAATAGTGAATAAATAATAAAGGAAAAAGCAAATACTTCTGCTCTACAAACCTCTGCAAAACAAACAAAAAAGAACCCCGTGTGTGTAATAATAAATATTATTAAATTGCGGGAGTCATTACCTTGTATTTCATATAGCTGAAATTCAGTTAATTGGACTATCTTGTGCATTTTGTAGTTGTAAGGGTGGTGGGGTTTTTTTAGCTGTGCACAGATCCCTGTGGATCTATCACAGTATTTTTAAGATGCAGTTCACGTGAACTGTATCCAGTAGAGCATATATAAGCAGCAGAATGTATTCGCATTTCGGAGGATTTTAGTGAGTTCAGAGAAGCGAGGGAGTTTGAGAAGTAGTATCTTTTAAGTAGAGAACTGAATATAATGAAGTAAGAAAAAAAGATTGTTACAGGGCTGTAAAAATTGTTGCAGTGGGTAGGAACAGATCAGAAGAAATCTCTGGTGTCCACCAAGGTGAAACATCAAGGCAGAACAAAAGTAGCTCTCATGTTATGAGGGAAAAAGACTGTGATGCAGAAAAAAATAAAGTTGCTGAAATGGATGGAGATAATGGCCAAGGAGAAACATGAATTCTGTGAAAGAGAATTTCTGTTTAATTACTGTAGCATTTTAATAATTTGCAGGGCATAATAATTTTAATGTATTTCTGAATATTACCACAGTTCTTCATTGCCCTAATAACAGAGTACAGTGATTAAGTGCAGGAAGAATTACATAAAATTACTTGGCTGCAAATTAAAAATAATAACAAAATTATCCCAAATACATTACTTTTTTCTTCTTCTTTTTTTTTTTTTTTTTTTACCTGTAGAAATTTAATAATGACTGGTGGATAGGACGGTTGGTAAAAGAAGGCTGTGAAATAGGATTCATACCAAGCCCAGTCAAACTAGAAAACATGAGGCTGCAGCATGAACAAAAGGCAAAACAAGGAAAATTCTACTCCAGGTAATAACAAGAAAACATTAAAAATAGTAGTATTGACTGTGACATGACTTGAAAATTAATGCTGTGTTATGCTATAGTTCTGTTTAATTACAGTAATTGTTAGCTACAAACATTTTGAGTCAATGAAGGAAGTAATATTTATTTATGTAAGTAATGTCGATGCATTTGAGAGTGAAATTAGGTATTAGTGGTCTGTGGTGGCCTACAATGGCTATTATTCCATTTTATTTTCATAAAATATTTGCACATATACATTGCAATTAGTATATTTACTATGTGCAAGCACGATTATTGAAGTAAAAATTCATCTCACCTAAATTTTTCAGCATTTGTTTCTTGTTTTCTTGATCTTACAGTTTCAAAACACTTTTAAAGCTGATTTTAGAAATTGCAGAAAATGTTAAGGTATATTTATTTGCAAGCTGAAGCCAGTGTCTGTTGGTTAGCTCTTAGGGAAAAGAATGTTTTAGTCTTGTCAAATTCATTGCTTACAAATACAGCTTTTAAGAAAACTGCATTTTGTGATGGAAGTTTCATGTCAGGTCATTTGTTGTCACTGTAGCCATCATTACATAAAAATAAAGATTCAGTATCTGAATGTATTGAACAATACTGCGAGATGGTAATAATGTCATCCATACTGAACTCTTAAAAAAACAGTTTTCCAATAAACATGCAGAAGCAAATGCCACTTCCTTCCCTTTGGATATATTGGAAATACTTTGAGTATGCCTGAGCAGGAAGGACCTGGAACTGAGATAGCAGCTGGTAAACATCTGGGAAGCCAGAAAGGTTTTCCTCCTTCAGTGGGAAGGGCAGCAGTTTTTGAAGAGCAGGTCTGTGCTGAGAGGAGACAGGGGCTGTCCTGCTCAGCTGCACGCGTGAGCGGTGTGACACCTTTGCTATGAGTGTGCTGCCCTCAGCAGCAGAGCTTCAGGTTCCTTATTGCTCTCGTGATGCTTCTGATACAGTGATTCGGTCCCTTTCCAAATTGTAAAGGCCTCTGTTCCTCAGAACTTGTCACTGGAGACAACACTGTCCTATGCCACAGATGCTGTTGCTTACTAATATTTTAAGATGGAGAAAGTAGAAACTAGTACTATCACATGAATTATTTGAAGAGCGTAATAGACTTTCTTACATTCTTTTAAGTGCTTTTCTTGTTAGGGTAACGGAAATAAAATGACTAAAAATATCATTTCATTTTTACAACTTGGATAGGTTTTCACAAAGCAGAACTTCACAAAACCTTATACTGCTTTACCTTCATTTGAGAGGCTTTTTTCCTAAGCACTGCTTTGTATTGAGACTGCAAAAGAAATTCTGCTTTAATTAAATTGAAAAGATGTTGGGTAAACACACTGTCATTTTCCTTAGGGAGCTATCAGTAATCTTTCTGTTAAAGGAACTAGATGAAATCACTGGCTTAAGAATTAGTCTTAGTAATGCACAGTAATATTAATAATTATGTATCAGTAGCCATTCTGATAATTTGCTCGCTTTAAGATCATGAGGTAGTGAGAGTATGTGCAGCAGAATGAAGTTGCACAGCAGAGCAAGAAGCACGACTGATGTTTGCAATTCCTCAGTCCGCTAAATGCATACACATTTTGTGTCAGATGTGTATTTTATACCACTGCCAGAAATACTGCTTGTCTCTCAGCTAGCAACTCATATAGAAGTCAGGTAATAAATAAACCAGAATAAATACTGAGACAGCTATGAAATGTCAAACTAATTTGTTGCTTTACTCCAGTAAATCAGGAGGAAACTCTTCATCCAGTTTGGGTGACATCGTTCCTAGTTCCAGAAAATCGACGCCTCCATCATCTGGTGAGTAGGTCATGAACCTGTTTTTATGGACTCGTGCACGATTAATCCTGTATTTTTTACTCCCTGTGCTTCATAGGTATAAGGTTGGGTGGTTGCATTACCCTGTAAGTCTGATTTGGGTAGGTTTGAAGTAATGGAGTCAATGCCAGCAAATTCAGGCACAGTAGGGCTCTTAACAATGCGCAAAATTCTCTCCTCGCTTTTGCCGTGGTGTTTTGTAGCAAAGGCACAATAAGATGATGAGACTGCATTGCAGTAGTATAGTTGGAGGTTTGGTCTGGCCTGAGCAATCCTCTTGAACAAGAAATATCTTCTGATACAGGAGAAAAAGCAGCAATAAGACTAAAAATTCCAAAGAGGTTTCTGCAGTAGTGGTATTTTTTTACAATAAAAGGAGCATCCAGTTTCACAGTTCTGATAATGAGGATGTGTTTCACATAATTCTAATATACTGGATAATTTTGCCTTTTGTGACAAGTTTTTCACAACTACTATTTTGTATTTAGAGCATCAGCAGACAAATTTCACTTCAATTAGGTTGAATTCAGGAGGTATGAAGCAAATACATGGCGAGTTGGTGGAGGAAACTGGCATTAGCTCCTTGAAAAAACTGTAGCAGAAAATTACAAAAATCAACTGCCTCATTGCTGGGTATTTTATCTTCTCCTGAGAGAGAAAATATATATTTTGAATACCCCAAACCAGAAAAAGATTAAGAATGTTGCTAGTGCCTTCGCTACTGAAGCAAAGACACATATTTTCCAATTATACTGGTTTATATGGAGCTTCGTCTACAAAACAAGCGTATTGAAATGATCCTGAAGATCTTGAAGTATTTACATGACATTAAGACAGAGGAATTCAATCAAGTTATGGCAGTAGCTTCATTTGATTAAAGTAATTGAAAATGTATCTGTCTTGTGAAACTATTAATTTGTTTGTAATAATCAACTTGCAATTACAATTGCAGTTTGTTTATCAGAATTCCACATATGTTCCCTGCCTCTCTTTTATTTTTTTTGGGGGGGGGAAATATATTTTTAGTTTACTAATATGTGTAGAACACACCTTCATCTTTTATGACAGCTTTAAACTGTCGTATTTACAGTTAAGGGCCACTTTTTCAACAACCGCACTTTTGCAGTAAAAGTGTCCATGGACTCATGTTGTAATTTTATAGTTAGAGTGTCTGAAATGCTGTAGTATTCTTTTGTATCCTAAAAGCACTTGGAGATCAGTACATGCAAAATTCCCAGAATGTTGCACAGAATTTAGAGGTAAGGGAACAGACAGCAGGCTCAGGTTACCAGCTGAGGGATTGCTAGCCATCCTGTAGTTTTCAGTGCATTGAATTGTTTCTTCAGACAGTAGTTTGCAGAAACATGGTTTTCTGGAGAAAGAAGGATATCTGGTTTATACATTTATATTGGAGATTTGGAGAATATATGTGAATAGTGCACATTAGCTTATGCTGTGATCTTTTGGATCTGCAGTATTTATTTTTCTTATCTTAAAACATTCCAAGAAGAGGGAAAG
>NW_009718296.1:5052-37629 GCF_000703405.1 Apaloderma vittatum
TAGTTTATGACTAACCCATGAACTCAACTGACTTGGAAGTACAGTTCAATTATTATTCTCAGGCCTTCTCTTTTTGAAAGCATTATAAAAGTCATATATATAAACTGTTTAATGAGTTGAAGAGATTTTAGCTGAATAAGTTAACATTTTCCGACTCTGAGTCAGGGATTTATTTTTTCAACATCAACTAGTGTAAAAAAACAAAAAAAACCCAAAATGAAGAACCAGTGAAAAAAAATGAGAAAGGAGTTTGTAGCCATTTAAATAATCAATATTACATTGATATAATAATCAATCCATACAGTCTTCATGGACCACCAAACAGGATGAGAATAATGTCGAAAATTACTTTGAAAAAATACCTAGGAAGTAAAGATAATTAACAACAATAAGAACTATCATGGAAGATGTTACATGATGTGAAGCCTGAAAATGAAAAAAGACTATGTTGATATCTAGCTGATCAAGTGCTGCATTTCCTTTTTACAGGAATACTTAACAACCCTGTTTTTTCTTTACTGAGGATTTTAGTTGAACGTAAAACTGAAGGAGTTTTAATATGCCTTATTATGGGTGATTTATAGCATCTGTGCTGGCCTGTGTTCAAGGAAAGATAATTTGTTCTTTTTATATTTATGAAGAGGATGAAGGAACAGTGTTGCTGGAAGAAAATGTTATGTGATTTCTGTGGCTGTTTTTAGGAACAGGAGTACAGAAGCAGGGTGCGGATTTACTCATGGGCTTTCCTGGCAAGGACAGGCTCAAAGGCACAATTCAGGGATTGTCAGGCGTCATGGCATTAGATCTGCAGATAATTCAAATGGGAAAACATCCTTTACTCAAACAGAAGAGATCACCGTCCCAAGTGTCTCTTAAATCAGTAGCTGCACGTAGGCTTGACAGAAATATTTATGTGTTGCATAATTTAATAGCACATGCCGTATTAGCTGATGCCCCACTCATCAGACGGCGGAAAGCAGGTCACTAAGGTGGTTTCATAATAGTTTTCAATGATTAAGTGTGGGTTTGGATAAAGGCAACGCAAATGACACCGCTTACACATCTATTTAGAGTTAGATTTAGTTCGACATAATGGGACGGCAAGATAAGCGTGTGTTACCAGAGGGTGTCAAGAGGTGGGTAAGATCGTTACACAGAAGGGTGATGTTGTACAGAGTGTTTGTGAATTGCTTTTACATATGTACTTGCTTTCTGAAGCCAAGTAGAATACAATATTTAAGATCAGGACTGAGCATTGTAAACAAGAAAGCTTTGTTTTGCTTTGGATGTCATTGGCAGGTATCTGTTGGACTCAGCGTTAAGGATAACATGGCTTTGCGTTTTGAAAATTAACTTATTTCTGCGTCTGTGGTGATTTTTGCGTAAACTATTTTTGCTTGCAAAAGAGGGTAAATATTTTATGTTTATGGTGTGAGTGTTGTGTACTGTATCTTCCTTTGGGGTAGAGGTCAAACAGCAGCAGTTTGTATATTCACTTCCGTTTTTGCCCTGCCTACGTCCTCACTCTTGACAGCAGGATCCAGGTCTCTGAGACAAGCTGGGATCAATTTCCTCTCTTCTGCTACCTTTTCCTTTTAGTTTTCACTATTAGTAGGTCTAGTTTTATTATTTCTAATAAACCTATCATATGACTACTGTGCATCTTTTGTTAAAATGGTTTAAAATGCCAATTGTAGTCCACCCTAAGATAAGTGTAGGTATTATTGGACCAGCTGATTTTGACTTTGAAAGTGATTGTTCTTTTGTTTCTTAATTTTCTGTAGACACACTAGTGATATTTCAAATTTCAGTTGATGATACCTGTTTTGGATTAGTGTTAATTGCTGTAAAATAATTCAAATGTTGTTGCCCAAGTTCTGTTGTTTACATCAGTGAAAGTCTTATGTATTCCTGTGAACTAATTTGGATTTACACTGGTGTAACAAGAACAAACTTGGCCATTGCTCTTTTTTGTAAGAGTAATACTGTGTGTGTTTGATGTAGCTGTATAGAAGGGGATCAGAGGAGAATGTTATAGTAGCCATTACAGATTGCCTTCTGTGTTTTAATCCTAATGTACTGCAGCTTGGAATTTTCCCCTTTGTTTTACTGTGTTTTGCACTCATGGTCGATTTTTTAATTTTATTTATTTATTTGTTTATTACTCTGGACAGTTTTATTTTTCTTTACCTGTTGTTTCCTTTATGATCTATCTTTACTTTCCCTGTCATCTGATAATTCTGAATTGTTTGTCTGTATATAGCTATAGACATAGATGCCACTGGCTTAGATGCAGAAGAAAATGATATTCCAGCAAACCATCGCTCCCCCAAACCCAGTGCAAACAGTGTCACATCACCCCACTCCAAAGAGAAAAGAATGCCCTTCTTTAAGAAGGTAACACCGACTTCCAAGCTCCCATCTGTCCACCTGCTCACCTGCACTGCGTCACATTTCTAGTCCTGTTAACTGTCTGCGTCCTTTGACAAGCCAATAACATGCATGCTTTGTTGTTCTTTGTTTCTTTTCCATGCTGCTGTAGCTAAGCAGAAGCAGAAATCGGTAAGTTTATATCGACATTACCTATGTTTATCCTGACACTGGCATCGTTAACATTATTACCCTAGATTGACAATGCAGCTATTCCAGAGTTAAGGAAGAAATGTGTCGAGCTGTTGGTGGATTCAGTATGAGGAAACAAGCAGTCACAAGTTCAGTGAGCCCATGAAACTCTGCTACAGTACTTATCCTTTTTGATGGAATAATAGGGCACACTTAGAAGGCCTTCTAAAAGTTTGAGATGTTTACTTCTAATAAATATGTATAATGCACCTCTCTAGTGCATGCTTATTCTTTCTATCGCTGTCTTTTTCAAGGTGGTTTTTTTTTTCTTTATAACTCAGTCTATGGAAATAATTTTTGGAATCTAAACAGATACTCAGATTATACTTAGAAAAAAAATCACAACCATTGTACTTTTAATTTAGTCAATCTTTAAACTTCTAATTCACTAGGTGCAAAATCTGCAGGTCAACAAGACCAGTGGAAAACCACAAAGTTGTTTTGATGGTTTACTTTTAGTTTTTCCTGTTGTCATGTATAAATTATCGGCCAAATGTTCTTGCCATCCATCAGTCAGACTTTTTTACTATCTCGGCTATTGAAAATGGTACTGGTGGTTCCCAGGAGAGCCAATTGCTCTCCATAGATAACCCAGATAACTACCGAATTATGCAGTTGGCATCCTGATATAGCAAACTGCAATACATTTCTTGGATCTTTACTGGAATAACTTGTCAAGATATTAGGTAGCAGCCAAACTATGCAGTGAAATACCACATTTCTACTTTTTTTGTTTTAAATCTTCATAGTTCTCATTCATTTGGTTTTAACCACTCATTGAAATCTGCAGATACCAGCAGGCTCTTACAGTGCTTATAAACAGCGCCAAGTCACGCTGTTGCCAATGCTTTGGATGCTCTCATGTTTAGTAAATAAAACTTTTTTTAGTCTCTTCTTTCTTCTTGAACTCTTAAATAGTATTGGATCCTTCTCATTTCCAAAGTGACCAGCATTTGCCTCAGTAGGTCTGTTAAGTACCATATCATTCACAGCCCACTACGTAGATCAAAAGCAGTTTCTTGCTTCTGAGTAATTTCTTGCTGAATCATATTTATATCCAAATATAAAGGCTAAGGAAGAGTAATAAATGTAGACATATATTGGATGCTGTCTGCATAAGCATCTTTCGAAGATGCAGCTTCTAGATAAACCACCTTGGACCTGGATGTTGGCTAGTCCCATCTCTCTCTTCTTTCTGTGGTGCCTCTTTTCTTCCATATCAGGGTGGTTACAGGTTACAAGATGGGCATCACAAACTAATCAAGCTGTAAAGATAAGAGGGGAAAAAAAAAAAGCCTGTTTCAAGAGAACAGTTTTAAAAAATACTCCAGATTCCATCAAATAAGGTAATTTCTGTGCTTTCTCTAATTTTCAAAGAGCTAATTAACTTCCAGCATGAATACCTTTGGCTGAGTCAGCCGCATTAAGACAAAGATCTGTTGTACCAGGACACTCATACTATAAGCACTCACAAATCTGTAATGATTTTTTCTTAGATTCTATCTTTAATACACTTATCAGATTATTAGTATTGTTAGCAAAAACCATGAAGGGCTGCATTTTGATACTGACACAGCACAACTGCAGGGTTTTGCTTTGAAATGTGTTGAGACGGATTCTGCGGAGTGTCAAATAAATTCATTTCACATCCTTATGATGCCTTGGGCACTGGTATTCATTCTTACGTTACTAATTATCTGGTGAAGCTGCAGGTGACAAAAAAAAAGTTACATTGAGAAACGTGCACAAAAATATTTTCCATGTTCTAGACTGCTTTAGACTGCTGCTTGTGTAGCATTTTGTGCTGTCACTGTATTAACGTCTGTCTTTGTGTTTTTGTGTTTCTGGAATGTCTACACTTATTTTAATGTTATTGTTAAACACCTTGGGATATGTTAAATAGTGAAAAAATGAACAGTGACTGTATTCTGTGAGCTTGACTGATGTATTTGTACTAAGTAGACATTTGAAAAATAGATCTGGCATACCTTTTTCCATGTCACCTACATGTTCTGGGGTTTGGATTTCAGTAATTTTTTCCCCAAGACAAAGAAAAAACAAACCCTCCCTTACAAACAAAAATCTCTTGCTCATAAGACTCATTCTTGATGCTATATATTGTATAGCCATTTATTAAAGAAAGTAAATAAAATAGTTTAATTTGATTATATTTTATTTTGACAACAATATAAAAAAAAATCAGTCTGTGGAAGCAAGCAGTCTTTTTATCTTTGTCTTTTAAAAAACTTCTTGTAAATTGTTGGCATCAGTGAGTAGTTTGGTGAATATCGTACTAACCAAATCTATTCTTAGGTGATGACAGGAACTTCCCAAAGTGGAAGGATTGCTATCCCAAGCTCTGTTTATGAAAATTTTCTAGAAATACTAACTTGATCAGTCATTATTTTGATTTCATTTGCAAGAAAATTGCAGATGCAAATGTGGAAGTCAGACTGTTGAGTGCTCCCATGGGAATTTGCAGTGGTGTCACAATGTTTTGTCAAGCAGTGGGCAGGTCTGAACATAAAAAGAGATGTGTTATGATTTTCCTGTCCCTTTTTGTTTTATCTTTCTCTTTCATAATTCGTCTACATAAAATTTTGGTGGGAAGCAGCTCTAGCACCAATCATTTCAAATCATTGACTGCTAGAAATAACCTTTTCAAATTATCAGTTAGGAATTATGGAATGGGACAGGTGAATATCTCCAGAATAACAAGGTTGTAGCTATCCAGAGCAAATATAAAAGCAGTAGGAAAATCAAAAATCAAAGAAAAACTTTTTTTCAGAAGAAAACTCTACACCTGTTACCTTGTACTGCCAGTTTTGGGGAGAAGAATGAAGCTGTGATTCCTGTGTTGGTGACATCACTGGGAATTCAGAGCTCCTAATATTGTAGGTGGTGTGTAACATGTTCTCTAGGTGCTGTGATGCTGAAAGCTTTCTCTGTTTTCCAGACAGAGCACATTCCTCCCTATGATGTAGTGCCTTCTATGCGACCAGTGGTTTTAGTGGGGCCTTCTCTGAAGGGCTATGAGGTAAGTGATTGTTGTGAATCGTTTTATTTTGCCAAAAATCTTGTGCTTCATTTGTATTTGAATGTTCAAAGGTATCATAGACGAAAATCTAGACAGTTTTTACTTCTACTAGTTAGCTGATTATTTGTATTTTATTTCATATCAGAACTCAAAGTGAGAATAAATTACATTCTAATCCTGTTTTTCAGAGATAGGATTTACTGTCAGCTTTATTACGTATTATTATTAGCATCAAGTATTATGAATTTCCTGTGTGATTATTAATTTGTTGTTTGCTTGCTTCTAGGTAACAGATATGATGCAAAAAGCATTATTTGATTTTTTAAAACATAGATTCGAAGGGCGGTAAGTACTTTGCAATGCAAATCTACTTGAGTTCAGGTCCTGTTTAGGTACTACTGGGTTTTTAAGAAGTAATTACATTCTTTTTGTAGAGAATTAGCAATTCCTTGATTAGTGGACTGTAGTGTGGATCGAAAGATTCCTTAGCAAAGCATGCTGAAACTGTGTTTTGGTGCGATGTGTTCAGGGGCATAGATGTGTTGAGAGTGGAAAAAAAGGATGTCTCCTTGATGACTGTGACATTCACACAGCAAAGTATTAGATATTTATCTACAGATTTAATAAGTGTGTAATTCTAAAAAGTTAATTTATTTGAGTATTTTTCAAGTGGTATCTCATCAGTGCTTCCTGCGTTCTGCACAAGCTGACGAGGGCCACCATTCCTCCTCAGTTCTGGTCCCTTACATTCACATCTCACTTGGAAAGAGCGATACAAGATTCAGACTATATAATGTGTGGGTTTGTCAAACTCTTGTTTCCTTGAGATGGGAGCTTGGTTTGACAGCAGTGCTGGGAAGTTTCAAAAGGATTACTGGGGATGGGAGAAAGTCCTTTCTGAAATGTGGTCCCCCTTGTCAGCAGGCAGGCTGTACTTTCCTAGCTCTTGATCTAAGCACCGTTACAGCCTATCCCCTCCAGCATACTTGAGCCTCCTGGCATTACTGTGGTACAGATGTCAAATGACAGTCCGTTTGTAAAAGCAGTGGTATGATTTGTAATTCAAACATCATAGAGGCGTGGACCAGACACATCATATGGATACTCCACACGTGATTATATTGGTACTGGAGCAAGTCCGAGGTTAATATGTGCTGGTGGGTTGACATTTGGGGGGAAAAAAATGAGAAAACGGGTACATCTTGTTATAACATGTGGAATTTCAATGAATGTTCCATTTAGTTTGTAAGCAGGCAAAGTAGAACCACTGTTCTAGCTGTCCTGGTGCTCTCAAATTTTCAAGAGGGAGCTTGAGTTTTTTTGTGAATAGCTTCAGCTCTTCATGAACATGGTGCTTTAAGCTATTGGATTTTCTCAGTCAGAATTATGAGGTTGATAACTGACCATTTAGCAGTCGCTCTTTCTATCAGTCAGGCTTGTCAGATCTTAGATATGTACCTTCAGAACTGGAAGTTAGCAACATAGGGAGTGTTGCAAGCAGACAAAAGTTACTGTGTCTTTATAGAATTGTAGGATGGTTTGGGTTAAAAGGGTCTGTAAAGATCCTCTGGTTCCAATCCCCTGCCATGGGCAGAGAAACCTCCCACTAGACCAGGTTGATCAAAGCCTCATCCAAGGTGGCCTTGGACACTTCCAGAGAGAGGGCATCCACAACTTCTGGGAAACCTCTTTTAGTGCCTCACCACCCTCACAGTGAAGAATTTCTTCCTAGTATCTAATCTAAACCTACCCTCCTTCAGTTCAAAACCATTGCCCCTTGTCCTATCACTACACTCACTGGTAAAGAGTCCATCGCCATCTTTCCTGTAGGCCCCTTCTTCAGGTATTTTAGAGCATATCGAATTTTCAGTTCTAGATCCAATCATGGCACAAATACTCTCAATACAATTGATGTCTGTAGTAGCAGATTTGAAGCATCCCAAACTTCAGCAGCAATCTGAATTGGTACTCAAGGTCCTCAATGAATTTGTACATGAGGTTCTTAGCTTCATGCTACTGCTGTCACTACCACTCTCCTGTCCCCACTCTCATTGCAAATGTTGTATGAACATACATACCCTTTGCTTTGAGAGCAGATTTGTTTCTCCTGATGTTGTCTATCTCAAAAGATGTTAAAATGACCTTAGAAAGTCATTAAAAGATCTTAAAGTAAAAGCCAGCGTTTTTAGACTGATAAATCTACCTTTGTTCAATATGCAGTAATTGCATTTGAAAAAAGGAAAAATTATTTTCTCTTGCATGTAGGAAGGAAAACTGGGAGGAAAAAACAAAAAAACCCCAAAGTTTGTAAAGTTTGTAGTGGTCATCAATTAGCAAATAAAAATAAGTAATGACTATCTCAAATTATGTTTGCTTTCATTTTAAAACTAGTGGCAGTATCTGTGAGGAGCTATGCCAGAAATCACAATCTTTGGTTATGTTTTTAGCTTAAGTTAAATCATGCCTAAATTTCCAAAATGATGTTACTAATCAGTATTGTGTAAATAATTCTGTTTTTCCATATTAACTTCTGGCTTTGTTACATTTTGTAGGGCTTTAGGTAAATATATACACATGTTGAGCTCATTGGGAAATGACCTATTTGGTTACATTTCAGATGAACAGCATCTGACTGTGCTTGCTAGAAAGGAGCCCTCCCTGTTCTTAGCAAATCCATTTCCTCCTCTTAAATTGCGAGTAAAATCATACAAGAAAGAACGAGGGAATATCGTCAGTCTGATTTCACTCTCAGCACTGGAAAAATGTGACCCCTAAACCTCATTAGACCAGAGAGTTTGAAAAGGAATTTGTCCAAAGGGTACATTTTGACCAAGCAAAACAAACCAAGTTAACTGTTTTCCTGGGAAGACGAATATGCAGAAGGCTATGGAACAGGTCAGGGCAAACAACTGGAAGTAACCACTTCTTTCTTGGCTCATCTTTTCTCATAAACACAAGACTGAGGCTGCCAAATACTCAGCCCAGAGTTTTGATTTGCATGCTGCACTGTGTTGCAGTCCCCATGTTTAGGTGGCCAGCATATAGGTAACTTTTGCACTCTGTTAAAAAATGTATGCTAGTAGACTGAACACTGAAAATAAGAGTTTTATGTCTGTACTAGTTTCCCTGCTAAGCCTTACCTTTACCTGTTAACCCTGCTTATCCCTCTACATCTCATACGTATGGTTGTTATTTAGTACCTTTCAAAAAAACTAAAGAGAGGAGAAACCAGCCTAATCATAGTGGGGATACTGGTGCAAAGCCTAATCACATCAGGCCTGGAGGCCCCAGGGAAGTCCCTCTTCTACAGCATATGTCTGACCTCCTCCTGCCACCTCTCTCCCCAGACACATGTAGCTTTGCAGGCAGTGGTCGCACTGCATTTTGGTGCTCCGCAGAAAGGGGGATGTCCTATCAACAGTGCTTGTAACAGTGTTAGTTAGATAAAGTTTCTTCTGTGTTCACATCATGCAAAGTATATTGTGCTGCTGAGAAGAACTTGTTTTGCTGTAGTCTTTGCCATGTTCTAGTGTTGAGCGAGTCTCTCTTTCTCACCGTGTCCCTGTAAGATAAATAACATTCTGTTCTTTTTTGCTGTATTTTATTTTTGCAGTATATCAATTACACGAGTCACAGCAGACATCTCGCTTGCCAAACGCTCAGTATTGAACAACCCCAGTAAGCATGCGATAATAGAGCGATCTAACACAAGATCAAGCTTAGGTAAGTACCTATAATGATGCTATCTACAAATTGGCTGTAAGGTATACTACTATTCGTTCATATCTGTAGGCTAAAAATAGCCTTCTCTCTGCTGTGAGAAAATCACAATTCCTGTAATTCAGAAAGGCTGGCACTAAAAATCATTTTAAAATCACTACTAGGTAAACTTCATATAGTGCTGATTTTGGTTTGTCTTGCTTATGTTCAGTTTTCATGTTTTGCTCTTTGCCTCGGTGGAGTGAAGTAGCCATCCAAAAGGTAAAAAGATCTGAAGAATATCTGAAAATAGATGGATATTATTGATACTTTCTTTGTCTTTGGTAAGATTACTAGTAGTGATAGCAAGTATTGAAAATCCATTATGAAAACGGTTGGAGTTACGGAGTGAAAGCTGGGATAGTTGAACCTGTGATGAAGTACTTCCAGGGTCTGTGCTCCAGACATGGGGTAAGTCATGGGAGGACAAAAACCTCCCAGAAAGGAAGTCGGGGAGGGACATGGTGTGGTAGCACTCGCTTGGGAGAACTGAGATGTGATAGCACAGCCTGGAGTCAGAAAAGAGAACTGCAATGGGAGAACCCTTGTGCAAGGTAAGAGAAAGCAAGCACAAGAAGTGTTACAGCCTGTTCCTTTGCTTGCCTGCAACGTACCTCAAGGTAGAAATAGAGTCAGAATCAGAATATATCACTGAGTGGCCTCTTCTAACAGTGGTTCACAGAGATGGTAACATAGCACCACTGTGAGTACTTAGTTGGCTCAAGTAGCAGAGGTGAGTGGCAGTATCACACCATCTAAAGGAATTTTTGGTTGTCAGTTAGTGTGATGAATTTGCTATACATCAACAAAAAACACTGTTAAAAGAATATATTAGGTTTAAAAACCCAAGTTGTGCAAAATAAAGGTTAGGAAGTAACAACAAGAAGGTTAACTAGTGCAACTTCATAGTATCTTCAGGTTAAGTATGTTGTGATTCTGTCTCTGGTTATGTGTTTGAAGACTGCTTTTCGCTAAGTCTGCTGCCTTAGTGTTTTAACTGAAAAATGTACAAACTTTACCTGTAACCAGAGGGAGTTGGAATTGCTCCATGACTTGCTGTTTCACTTGCTGTGAAACTTGTACAATGTACAAGGCAAAAAACTTCAGGAAAACAAGTCCTCAAAAGGCACATTAGGGCATTTTCAGTTTAAAATAGGAGGAGCAGGACAGGAAATAGTTATTTGACCAAAACTTTTCGTGGCAGTAGATCAATCGTTTTTAACAGTTTTCTTGGATCCAAGATTGAATTTCTGATCATAAAGAGTCTTGGTTAGAACATGAATCTGAATTTCAGTCTTTACTAAGCACTGACCTATGTCTGTTGATTCAGCAGATGTTTATTCTCTGTTGAAAAATCCAGATATTTAAAAATGATATTAATTGTAATACAATTTGATCTTGTTTATGAAAACCAGGGTTTTTTCTGTGTTTTGCCCAGAACGAGTCTCCTTGCTGCACAGCTGTGCTGCATGGACCGAGACTTCTCAGTTTATTTCTACATCCAGTATGGTTTAAAAATGACTTTTTACTTTTTTACTATAGCAGATATAGCTCCCCAGAACTCGTATATGTTAATTCAAATCTCTCCCCACTTCCAGGTTCGATGAGAAGGTCTTCTTTTACTAACCTACCTCTGTGTAGTGGGTCACCTACTTCTGATCTCTCCCTCAGTTCCACTCACTTTTGTGAGCAGCAGCTGTAACTGCAGCAGAGAAGGCTATTTCTTAGACTTTTGAAAATGTATTGTTGGGTTTCATGTAAGCATTATTTCAACACATGTTCTATCAGTGAGTTAATATAATACAGAAATAATGTACTTGATATATTAATACAAAATATTTATTTCTGGGAAATACATGAACCTCTCTTTGAGAACAACTCTTATTGCACAATATAGATTTGCAGTATTGTGCATATTTTCCATGATTTTGCATAGCACAATAAACAGTGGAGCTCTGTTACTTGGGACTGTTTTAATAGGTAACCCGGAATTAATTTCAAGGAGTTGTAGACAAACAATGTGATAAGCAGGAGTTGGAATTGTCATGAGGAACTGGATTTGCAAGATAATAGGGAGGTCTCAGTTGGCTTAATGCTACAAACACCTACTGACTGAAAGTTTGCTTTTGTAAAGGAATCAGTTAAAAATAGACTTTGAATTTGACTCATTGGAAACTAATGCTAGCACTGACTATTCTAGTGTAAAATTAATGTATTCAGGAATTTTATAAAAATAGTGTCTGGCTCATAAATATATAGGAGGACAGTACAGTCTTATTTCTCTCCTATATGAAAGCTCAGTCTGAATATAAAGAGAAATGTTTGCTTGTCAGTATTGTTATATGTTTCATATGTGAAATGCTAGAACTGAATTTAAGGAAAGGGCAATTGATTCAGTTCTTTAAAAGCCTAGAAAAAATCTGTGGTTTGGAAAAGACTTTTCTGTCCAAGAAGGTACAGTACATGGTTAAATCTCAGTCACCTGAAAATGAGTCCCAAGTGGCTTCGTTGAATTTCTCTGTATACAGCTGCCATTTGCAGAAACTGCTGAAGTGCTTCTGCTGCATTTCTTTGTCAAAAGGACCCAAACCTTTTTCTTGTTGTTTCTGTGTATTTTACACTTGTTATAGCCTTGCCTCATGCTGTATGCTTTGTACAAGAACCTGATTGTCTTGGCTTTTTCCGTTCTTTGCTTCATTAATGCTCTCCCTTTCCAGATGTTTTGGGTATGTATACAAGCTTGCAAATTACTTTTCCTGCTGTTTTGTGTTCAGTGCTTTATTGTACCTCACAGAACCACCATGCATTTCTCATAACTGATACACTGATAGACAAAAGCCAATCCTGTACTGTGTTGCTAAGTATTTCTTTTAGAAAACCTTGCTGATTTTCCATATTTATTTTCAAATTATTCTACAAATAAATTTGAGATTGACAAGTGAATGCTCAAGATTAGGTTTTCCACTGTAAATTTCTAAGATGCGCACACCCAAACTGCATATTCCAACACAGACGTGTGAATGCTAATGTAAAATATGTCATCATTTGTATGGTAAATTGATTGCAGTCATATGGCTGGGAATCTGTTTATTTGCGTTCTGTGCGTGTATGCAGTAACCTGTAAGGCATTAGATGCACCCAATTTGCATGTGCGATTGAGTGCCTGCCTTTGCAGAGTCATCTCTAGAAAATGTACAGAGCTCCCATTCACATCATTAGGTTGATATCCCAGAGTTTTGTCACCTGAAAATGAAACTTAAATGCCTGAAGAAATAGTAGTGGATTATTGGTGCACATTTCAGCCTTGTCTTTTTATTTTCTTTATATCTGTGTGAAAAAACAGTTGAATGCTTGAAACTATGATAGCAATTTATTATATAATAACATTACATATCTATATATATATGATAATGTTATTAGGTATTCTCCGTGTTTAGTAATGACAGTTTTTGTATATGATAAGTTTCAAGTAAATGCCCCCTAATTATAAATTAAAAATAAACTTAGAAGAGTGCTAGCTAAGCCTCATAAAAATCATTCCCTACTTACAGAGGCCATGGATGGAAAAGCAAAATTGGTATTTAACCAATAGTGTATTTTCATTCCAAAGTTTCAAGGATCTAGTATAGTTTGAAGAGAAGAAAACAGGTGTTGAATGTGTTAATGGAAAATCCTAATTGTCCCCTTAGAATTTCGTCTTCAAGATAGCTGGGACAAATACCCAGAACTGTCACTTGCAGGCAGTAAGTCCTCAGCTGTGGTGATCTGCTAAACCTGAAGCTGCCTTGAACCAGAATGTTGTAATATAGCAGCCAAGATCTTTTGGATTATCATGAGGATGTGGCTATACTTCCTTTAGCACACAGATGGGGAAAGAATCCTGAACCTGTTATAATTTGTCAGCCTAACATGTCTTCAAATGCTTTTTTATCCTACTGAGTCAGCCTCAATTTTGTTAACATCTAAGGTCAGAGTTTCTGTCCAGATAGTTCTGCATTAGAATCTTGGCACAAACTTTCCAATATTCCAACTTACAAATATTTTTTTGATACAGTATTGGCAAAGTATATAATAAAATTTCCTGAGTATATAATGTATATAAAGTATATAAAGTATATAATGAAATTTCCTGAATGTTTCCAAAGGATATATGGGGGAAATAAAACCTAATTCCTGATTTCTGTAAATTAGAAATAGCTCTCAGCAACATCACAATATTTTCTCAGGGTACTGCACTGAAATATGCATGATTATATTGAAACAAAATGTGCTAGAGACAAAGCAATATAGCCATATGATGGAATAGTTTTTAAGATTACAGATCTCTATATAATAACTTAAGACACCTGGACAGGTTAATAAAATACTTTTAGCAAGTTAGCTGTTCGCTTAAGAATGTGATTTGCTTCCCTTAAAACTATTCACACCTGTAGTTCAAATTGATCCGGTTTTTTTCTTTCTCCTAGGCTCACGGAACTGATAAAAAGTTGATGTCTGTGTCTTCATTTTATCCAGGACTAAGGGTTGGAGTTGCTTAACCAGAATGCAAAGAAGTCTGACTTCATTTCTGTCCTCTGCTAACAGAGGCATGACCTCAAAATTTCCATCGCTATGACAGGGCTATGATCACCTGTGTGATGGCTGTCGTTATGCACGTTGCATAATAATTAAACTTTACCTGGAGAAAAAGATGGAATCCATATGTTTTGCCTCCCACTCTTAGAATCAGGCTACAGAGTCAGTATCTCTCCCACCCAGCAAATAAGTGTTTTGCGAGGGGCACCCCATCAGCAGGAGGGGTTGAATAGCCAGCAACAGGGTGGCTCCACATCCTATCTGTCGGAAAGGCTGAGCATTTTTATTCGTGTTTGTTCCGAATAAAACAAACAGACCTAGGAAGCACTGACTTAGTATCTGTGTGTGGACCAGAGCTGTAAAAGCATATGGCACTGCACCGAGTAATGAGGCATGGTGCTGAAATAGCCCCGTTAGTGACAGCCTGATGTGCTGATATCCGTTCTGAACCAGGTAGAGATGCTTGCTTGGTGCCCCAGGCAAAATAACTGTTATACTGCTTCTTTGCCCAGTTTTACCATCCCAATTACTTGCTAACGGAGTGCAGAGGATCTTAATGATGGGAGCAGCTCTATGCTGGTGCATGGCACCTACCTGGCACAGTCCTCTCAGTGCAGCTCTGCCCTGGGCAGCGCTCATCCACATGTGTTTCTGCTGCAATCTGCTGATTTCAAGCTTTTCCATTCATAGGCCATTAAAATTTACTTCTAGTTTAAACTTGGCATAAGAAGCATCATTTCATGAATGCTCTTGTTTTCCTAGCCCAGAGAAACAGCAGAGGAAGTAAAGATTTTCATGTGCTATTTAGTACTTTTAAATTACTATCTGGTTCATATTTTCACTTAATTACAGCAATGCATTTCAGGAGATATTAGTCCATTTTAAGTACATCTTGGTTATGGTGAGGTTTCCAAACATTCCACTGTATCTGTAAATACCACTTGGATGAGTGTGTGCGCTCGAGGCCATCTGAATTTTGTCTGAACTGAGCCTCAGCAGGCAGGAAGAAGAAAACCCCGTTTCCTTTAGCACCTCACCCCACGGCTCCCCTTCAGCAGAGCCCAGACGGGAGCACCCGGCAGAGCAGCAGACAGGAGCCTCTCCTTTCTGCCTTCTCCCTCACAGGAGCCCCATCTGTTAGGCATGAGTAACACATACAGCCACTTTCCCTGGAAAATATTGTCATCCTCCCACTTCCACCCTCCCCTCTTTATGTAACAAGCTAGTGGCTAAGGAATTTGGTTGAGGCTAGGGAAGTCTAAGGATATTCACAAAACTGCATTTATATTAGAAATTTGAATAAAACACCTGGAATCCAGGTATCTTCTGTCCCATTGCCTGGGGAATAAGCTGGAGCATTTATTCCCTCTTATTTGCTTACATTCCCCTCCAAGACATTTTCTTTGTTAGCTGGGCGTGCTGGAGGGGAGGCACAGAGACTTCTGCTCCCCAGAATTGCCACAATGATGTGCATTAACATAGGCGTGTTCTTTACATGCTATACATCTGTAGTATCAGGAGCTCTATTACAAAAACCAGAATGCTTGGCCTTTTTACAATGCAACTCCATCATGAAACTCCCATCTCGTCAGGGTCTTCCTAAAACATATTGCTGATGTAGCTGCTGCTCTGTTAAGGTGCGTATCCCAGTTACTCCTGGCTGCCATGGATGCTTTCTGCCCAGATTTGAAGGAGGATTTCTCCGACTGTGTAGAGTAGAGAATGTTCTTTTACCATGACATTGAATAATTGACCATAAATTCCACCATAGTTCATCTTGCTATTACTGAATTGACATAGATGTAAGGCAGTGTTGCTGTGGCTTTGCCTTTACTTTAGGCGAGATTATTGTAATGAACTGTTAGAGATCTTTGCTTAAAATTCACTTGTAAGATCCAAGCAGTATAAAGCATATTTGTCTGCCCCCGTAATGGGATAAGCCACGTACTTGTGCTCTCATTGCACTGAATTTCTACTCATTTCAGGGTGCAGTAGGGATATTTGGAATTAATGTATGGGATTAAGTTTAAAGTGCGATATTTAAAGTCGGATGGGAGATGTGTACTTCTTGTTTCTTAGAGTTGACCCCCTGTTTCACGGAATAGCTAGTTGAGTGCTCTTGTCATTTAAAATATGTTCCTTTTCTGATTACCAAGGAGACCATATCAAATAGTTTGTGAGAGTCACTTCAAAATTTGATAGCTTATTTCTGTTTGAGCGTTGTAGCTGGGCTGCCAGCATTTCATGATGATTGTCATGGGAGATCTAATTATGTTTATGCCTCTCATTATGATTGACAAATATAATTTATTGTAGTTAACTGTTATAGCCTGTTATGCCTCTCCAGTACATCAGAAGGGACATTATTATAAATAGATGAAATTCATGGAGGTGGGAAGACTGCTATGCTATTAATGTGCTGCTTTGAAGATACCATAACGGTCATTGTTCTCGCCTCGCCATTTTAACTACCAGTGACATTGGTGTTACCATCCTCACATGACATTTAGGGTTCTTTGTTTACTTTGGTCAAAAGTCTGAGAGAAAATTTGCATTAAGTTTCTTGTTGAGAAGATCTTTACAGGTATAGAATTTGGGGTTTGAGAGATGTTGTCAAAGAAAGATGA
Source organism: Apaloderma vittatum (assembly GCF_000703405.1). Lineage (NCBI taxonomy): Eukaryota > Metazoa > Chordata > Aves > Trogoniformes > Trogonidae > Apaloderma > Apaloderma vittatum. Next base: position 21,673 of record NW_009718296.1, read on the forward strand.
AAATCAAAGCTGCAACAGTAGATGAAGCCTTTGTAATCTAAAAAGAGAAGCTACTATTATTTAAGTAATTGCAACAATCTTACATGTAGTGAAAAGTTAGGATAAAAAGATTTCAAGCAAAGTACTGGCTTTTCCAGAAGCTGAATAAATAGTCTAAGGGACAGGAGATCAGGACTGCTTTGGCAATCTTTGTGGCATTTTTTCCATCCGTTCTTGACTGTAGAGACACAGGATATTAGTTCATCAACCATGCAGTGCATTTCCTTCAGTTTTTCTCTTACAACCAAATTAAGAAAAATAAATACTGAAATACTTCTTTATTGATGGAAAGAATATCTCTTTGTCTTCAGACTCAGGTGGAACTTACTGATTCAAGGACCCTATTTACCTGCACTTACTGCCGCGGATAAATTTCATAGTAGAAGATAACCTGAGGCATACTCTGCCCTGGCAAAGGGGTTTTTTCAGAAAGCATAGCAGGAAAAATAGTTCACAGAGATGTATTCTGTACCGGCAGAAGAGTGCTTCCAGCAGTGTAACAAATAATGCTTCCCCAGACAAAATCATGATACACTGGCAAAAAGACAGATTCTGCTGGTTATGGATTGTCATGAAGAAGGTTTTTTAGCAGTCTGGAATGATCTTAAAATGATATGTTAACAGATATTGTTATACTGACTGAAGCCTGCTTTGAAATTGCAAGAAAGCAATCCAAACTCCTTGCCAGAGCAGTATGACAAATTATCTCTGATATGTTTATTCTAGTTGTCATTTGGACTTAAATTAGGGATAGACTATTGACTATCTTCATATCTTCTACTAAGTTACTGAGACAAAGGTATTCAGTCATTCCAACAATATCTCCATGCATTGATATTGCAGAAAATGTAATCCTAAATGTGCCAAGAACCACAGGGCTTTTATCAATAAGCAGGGAAGCATGCACTGATGCGTTCCATACCAGCACGCCAGGCACACATCTCACAGTGTTCTCTGCTGTAAAAGACTGATTGGCATGGACTCAGCCAAAATTGGAGATGGCTACAAACAGGTGGAGGTGATCTCTAATAGGTCCTAAACAGTGTCCACCTCTTCCAATGAAGAGCACCATGTGTAGATTTTTTCCAGTGATCGTTTACTTCATTTATAAAATGGTCATAGTAGTCACCTGTTTATTTAGAACCAGAAGACTTTGAGCTAAATGGAGACTGGCTGGGATGCTTTGCTCTCCCTGGGAAATTTTGCCACCTTGTTGTGGTACCTAATTTATTCAGTTGCTACTCTGAGATAACAAAGATCAATCCCTTCATGCCTCTTGAAAGAGACCATTCAATACAGAGAACTCTCTCTAGCCAGATCAGATAGGCTGTGCTTTTATGCAAAAGTAATGCTTGTGCCAACATAATAGATAAAATGCTGATAGTGTAATTTCAAGAAACTCTAATAAATAAGGTTTTGATACCTCTAGTTGATGTCCGAGTTTTTGTTGGTTATCTTGTATTATTTACTTTGAATGGGCCAGATATCTAGTCTGGTTTTGATGCATGGAATGTGCAGAGCCTTTAAAAGGAAACCTATATGAATTATAATTTTATCTGGCTCTATAACTTTCTTTACAGACTTGTGCAAATCACCCAACTTCTGTAGTTTCTCTGCAAAGTCAGCCAATAGGAAGATTTGAGCAGGAAAATGTGATTCCATTTCAAGGATGATTTTGCTGTTATAAGATTTAGTTTTGTTTCATTTGGGAATGAAGACACTTCCTAAACCAGTTCTGAAAGTGGATGCAATCCATCTGTCTTGCAGAGTTTTGCCCTGGAGGCTACTGCCAATCAGGCAGGGTGCTGAGGAGCTGGGAGCGTAAGTTACCAGAAGACGAGTTTTTCAGGGAAAGTCACCATTCCAGAACTCTTGGGGCTATGGTATTAGGATACCATCTCATTATTTGGATTTCTGAATTATTATTTTTAAAAAGTTTTTTTTGTTTAGTAATCGAATTTTTTATATGGTGCCATCCTGAGGCCAGTATATGAAGGAAACTGTTTTCCAGAGCTTTGAGAAGTTGAAGTAGATGCCAAAACAGGACCTTCTGATAACACAGACACCTCAGTCCAGCTTAACGCCCATCTCAGGCACTCCAGTTTGAGAAAATTGATCACTATGTAAGATTAAAGTCTGAGCTGAAATTGCTTACGTGTAGGAAATTAATGACATGGTGAGATTACTATGTGATGAAGCAAGCATTCTTACCTTTTTTTCTTACATACATGAACTGGGGTCTTGTAAGGAAGTATCTCTCCAGGCTGGGGTTGCAGGAAGCGGTGGAGGTGAGCGGGGCAGGCAGTGCTGCCTGCCGGGGCGACACACTGGGGCAAAACGCTCTCATTCACGTTCCGTTCGTTTCCTGACTGTGGCAGGAACCTGCGTTGCCAACAGCAAACGCCAGCCTGAGGAGGAGCAACCCACAAGTCTGCAACATTTGACGTTTCTTAAAACTAATCGCCTTTTAATATTTTCTTAACTGTTGATTCTCTACTTATGTGCAGCTGAAGTTCAAAGTGAAATTGAACGGATTTTTGAATTGGCAAGGACACTGCAGCTGGTAGTGCTTGATGCTGATACCATTAACCACCCAGCTCAACTAAGCAAAACCTCTCTGGCTCCCATTATAGTATACGTAAAGATTTCTTCTCCTAAGGTAAATATATACTGATTCTCATGCTGTTTCAGTCTTTTTTCCTCCCCGTTTTTTTGGGACGGGATCTTAAATGCAGATAATCACGTCCTCACAAAGTTTGGAGCTATATATTAGCTCCAAAATTTATTTGGAGTGTTTGAAATATTATTTGAAGTATTATTTTAATATTATATTGAATATTGAAATATATTGAATATTGAAATATTATTTGAAATATTATTAATCAAAAAAGTATCTTAGCTCTGATGTTATCAAACCCTATTTCAGAAAAGATGCTGTAGCTCCAATGATTTTTTTAAATTGAGGCTCTTTTAGGATCAGTCAAGCAAGTAATGGTAACAGTTTTTTAGATCAAAATAATACAGAACAGAAAGAAAGATTTTCACATAATGAATATCAGACTGATTAGTACCTCTTCATAATGTAATCTTTCATTCTGTGAAAAAACCTGCACCTGTGAAGAGACATTTGAAAGAGAACAAATATATGGGAAGAGAACTCAGTAGGCAATTAAAGATTTTCGGCATAGAAACAAACAAAAGCAGAAGCAGCAAAGGAAAATAGCAAGGGAACTTTTTAGTGCTCAAAACAGGAAAGGAAATTGTGGGAAATAAATGAAGGTTAGCTTGTTCTGGATGTGAACAGCACTGGAAGTGCTCCTGAAGCAGCAGATTTGATCTGTTCAAGTGGACGTTTTAAAATGTAAACAGTGTAAGTGGTTTTATATGTACATAAAGTCTGAACCTGCCCACTTTTATTAATGTCTTTTTTTTGCAGGTTTTACAGAGGTTAATAAAATCTCGAGGGAAGTCTCAGGCCAAACACCTTAATGTTCAGATGGTGGCTGCTGATAAACTGGCACAGTGTCCTCCCGTGAGTTTCTGTTAATTTATGTCTTGTCTTCGAAATATGCCGTTCTTTTCAAGCACAAGGTTAATTATGTGATTTCTGGGAATGTTTGCCCTCTTCTGGCCATATTTCACTATGGCTTTTATGCAGACACCTCGTGATGTCTCTGGACTCTGCACAAGGATATAGGGAGAAAACAGCCCCAGTCACGAGCAGTTATTAAGATGTGTGCTGATACATTCACTGCTTGAACAAACTGAGCATGTTTGACTCGATCATTCTTTTGGGGTTATTGGTCTAAAAATGCACCCTGTTAGTGACCGTGCTTTATTTCTGGTGGTTTAGGGTAAGGCTAGTGCTTTGGGTAGCTCCCCTGGGGCATATGTCACAACAGCCCATTGCTGCTGGTGTTCTTGGTCATAGTTTTTGCAAAGAGCTGTGGGGTACGGCATATCTGAGAGCTCTGTGGTTCTTCTGTTGATGTGCACTGAAGTAAATTCTTTCAACTTCCACCTATAAAGTGGAGATAATGAGAGCCGAGCATGGCAAGCCTTGTTACGTGCATACCGAACTGTTACGAGTGTGGCTAAGAGTCTGGGAGATGAAGGTTCAGTTCAGTTGCAATACTGGGAATTTGCCATTTTCTCAGTTAAGAAAGCCAATGAAGAATTCTAGAGACCTGCCTAAGCTCTCAAAGCTGCCTCCGGGAGGACTTCTGTCTCCCTGACCAGGGAGGGAACAGAGGAGACTTACTTCCTAACTTTAGGTGGCTAAAATTAGGCCATGTGACTGATCTCATACCTAGTATTTGTACAGCACTAAGAAACTGGCTGATCCGTATCACTTGTCTTTCTTACAGTTATTAGTTATTGGTCTTACTTTGCCTTAGTTTTCTCGAAGTTATTCCAGATATGGGGAGTGATTCCTTTATTTTGCCATTCCATCTTGTACCAATAGCTAAAAAGTTCAATATTTAACCTTTCTTTATGGATATTTGAGTTTTAAAATTTGTTCAAGCTACCTGTGGAAGACGCTTAGAGGACTTGCTTTAGCAAGTTTCATATTAGTTCTAGTTAGGATTACTGTCTTTTGTATCAAATGCATTAAAAACTGAAAACAAGAAGGGTGAAATGCGTTAGCACAAGTATTAGAAATGTAGTTCGTTTCTGATGAATTGCAAGTGTTGTCATCCATGTTTCTAGCTGATCTTCTTTTAGATATTTATTATTCTCACTAAAACCTTTCCTTTATCAGGAAATGTTCGATGTAATTCTTGATGAGAACCAACTTGAAGATGCTTGTGAGCACCTTGCTGACTATCTGGAAGCCTACTGGAAGGCCACACATCCACCTAGCAGCAACAATCCTCCTAACCAGCTCCTCACTCGCACACTTGCAACAGCCACTCTTCCTATTAGCCCAGGTCCAAATATTAATTTACAGGTACAGTTTTTATTCCTTCTCTTCTTTCTATCAACTTCTTCCAAAGCACAGTGGTAGTATGATACTAGAGTATACTGGATATGTCTTGCTGTTGTTGACAGAGTAAGAGTTTTTAGTAGACATTCATCCATTTTCAGTATAAAAGGAAAATACAGGCGTGCTGTTGTTATAGCTGTTATTTTCACAGTAGCATGTGTTTGCATACTGACTAGGGGACTGGTTTTGATTCCAAGGACTAAGTCAGCCTGACTGAAAACATATGGAGATGTGAAGTGTGATACTTAATATTTTATTGTGCCTAGGACACCACTGTGCCAGTAATATGTGTACCAGCCACAAGCATTTTTGTAGCTGGCCATACACAATCCAACCAGAGGAATACAACTGGGCTAATGCTATGCACGTTAGAGCCTCTGGTAACTCTCTGACTGATGGGCACACTGTCGCTTATCGGCAAATCCCAGGGTCTGTCACGTCCCATGGTTCTGAGAATGTTGACTCACTCAGGTTCCCGATTCCCAGGCCAGGATTAAGGTGACTTACACCAAGGATCGGAACAGCAATTTTATTTATCAGTCACCTGACAACGACGTATTTCAATTGCCCACTCAGCGCAATCAACACGCTTCACAACAACAGGTTATTAATAAGCAAAAGAAACCGGCCTTGCCATAGATAGCTTCCTATTAAAGCTAGAAAAAGAGAGAAGTAAAGCTATAGAAAAAGGAAAGATCACCACCCTTGGATCCAGCGACAACCACAGCACACGCAGCCATCTCCGAGTGGTGGGCGAAAAAAGGGCGCAACTGCCCGGGCTGAGCATCTTTTATACAGTCAAGTTCCTGCCATAGACTGGGAACCAGTTTGGGGGATGATGGGGGCTTCTGAGGGTGGATGTGTTACCCCTCCTTCTCCTGGCTTGTTGTCGGCACCGCTCCCACCCCCCACCAACCCCCCCCCACAGCTCCACCGGTGCAGGGCTGGGGCAGGGCTGGGGCAGGGGGCTCAGCAAAGCCCTGAGTCACCCCCACACAAACACAGATAAGCGCCAGGCAGGTGGCTCTGGCTTGTTTACTGTTTGAGACATCTATCTAGTCCCTCACAGACCCAGAGGCCCCACGTGACAAATGGGGTTATGTACAGAGCACGTCCACAGATGTTGGCAGGGAATCTGTTCTTATCTTCCCACAGGCTGTAGAGTTGTAGAGGCTGAGAATGATTGACTCTATTAGTAAAGTCTCAAGGTTAAAGTGGTCCTTCCAGTGCTTCTTTTGTTCCTCTATTCATTGGCCGTTGCTGTGAAAAGTACATACTTCCTTCAAGCTGAATTCTTACATAAAACCCACTGCACATTGTGCAGAAAGACCTTGAGAGGCAGTGTGTTCTGAACAGCGAGGGGACTGTCTAGCAAGCTGGGAAAAACAGGTTTTACTCCCACCTCCAACTGACCTACCTGTTGACTTTGGGCATATTGTGTCCCAACTTGTCTCTTCAACTTTTGGGTTGTGCAATTGCATTAAAGTTTTTGGCGCAGAGTGATCCTCTCCTTTGTATAGGTGTTGCATGGCATGAGATCAGGTCTTTGAGGATGCTAATTCATTATAAATAGTAAGTGATGCTTTGGGGACAAGAAAAGCACAGTGGGGAGTAAAATATATCTGTCCCAGCTCAAAAAGTTCCATATATGCCCATAAGTTACATACATAGGACAGTTAGCATTCATAACTTTGTTTAAGAAAAATGCCTTCTTTTATAAAATGAAAGAAAAAAAAATGTATCTGCACCCAAATTAAAATGCTGAAAATTTACTCTTTGTTTTCATGGTCTGCCAAAACCATTTTTTTGTGTTGAAGAATTTATTTCCTGTTAGAAGACCACAAACTTGACAGGTGTCTTCTTTAACAAGAAAAATTGCTTCAGCCACCTTGCAGAGTATCTCCTTCCCTTGCTTTCAAACGTAGTAGGAAAAGAGACTGTAAGCTTTAGCTCATTTCTGCCTTTTTTCTGTCCTCAGAGTTGAAAGACCCTGAAAAAATTGTGAGCTGGAAGAATTTCTGAGTATGAAATTCAGTATTGTTGTGTGCAGACTTGCTAGATAAACTTTCTTTGCTTTGTAGATGTGTTTATTATTTTGCTCGAGGTTTTTTTATGCCTTTTGGGTGTGGACTTATACTTCACTTACTCATTTTATTAACCACGTTCTCTGGAGGAACTGTATAGAGTTTTAATAACACCTTTCTGAATGTTGTGCTATCTCCTTACAAACTAACAGATTTTCATTTTAAGGACTAAAAATGAGAATGCATTTGCAGTTTCACAGTTTGTTTGTACATCTACTAATCCAAAAGTGTGAAACAATGGAGGTCCCTTATTGAACATTGACCTTGTACATTGCTTTTGTTTCATTTTCCTGTGATATGTTTTTAGCTGACATCTCAAACCTGAGCCTCTGATGGTCCTGGAATAGAGTGGGTTTATTTTCTAATTGCAGTTGCTGAACCCATTCTCTTGGCACTGTTAAGACCCTCTCTTTGGGGAATTTAAAGTCTGTGTCTGTAGCATTGTTGTGAACTGCTCTGCAGTAAAAAAACATGCCACCAGCCAGCTGGCCTGGAGGGGCCACATCCGCACTGCAAAGCATTTGAGTCATTCTCCCCTGGGTCCAATGCAGCACCCCTTTGCCATGAGACACAGATGGGTTTTTGTGGTTTTTCAGTCTCGAGTGTACATTGTAATGAGAGGTTTGTGCTGCCAGTTGCCAGACTGGGTTTTTTTATAGCATAGCGCTGACTGTGTGTGTTGCATGGCACGAGATGCTGGAAGGTGTGAGGCCTCCTGGGGCTGTGTGAGATGAAGTCAGTGAAGACCAGCCACCTCCTGTTTGTCTGATGGAGAGCTTTGGAGCAAAGTGTCCTGTCAACTGTTATCAGGTTGCCTCTCATAGCTAATTCCAAAGTGAAGAGTGGAGCAACCTCACACACATATGGTGCAGGAGTTTAGGGACCACTGGAGGGAAATAGGGAGCAAGCCAGACTGACTCAGTGGACACAGACTTCTTTCAGCACTGCTTAAACTTCTTTCCGAGAAGCACTACTTCTTTGAAAGTACAACCTGAGAAATGCAATTGGCTTATTCAGACATTTCTGCATTGTAGGCAAAAATCTTACAAGCCGTAAAATTCCTGCGCTGAGGAACCTAATCCAAATCAGAGCCCTAATTTTGTAATGAACCACAGAGCCAGATCCTAATCTGGATTCGTATACATTACCTGCTCAGTGTCCCTGTAATATTTAGGGAAAGTTCCTGTCAATGAATTTCCCCATAAATCCAAATAACCCTAACACTATTCTAAATTGCAGGTTATGGTTCTAAATTTATTCATTGTGCTGCTCCACATGTACTCGGCATAGCAGAGGAGATAGATATGAGTTTGTAAGAGTAGTGTTCTGTTCAAAGCAGGTTCAAATTTTGCATTTGTTCTCAAACCACACCAATGACAGATTTTATTAGTCACGATCATTCATATAGGTATATGTATGTTTGTCATTTGACTGTATGAGAAGTAAGTGGTTTCACCTGGGTACCCAGTTCATGTGCCTTAAGAACAGTCATGGCGGTGAGCTAATAAAAAACTGTTTACACATTCAAGGCAGGTATTGCTTTAGACTCCTCAGCTTTTCACTTGATTTCATTTATAATTTGCTTCCATTGAGTCATTTCTGTTCATGCTGAACACATCTATTCATGTTTACAATTACTACATTCCTTTTCTGGCAAATCAGAATCATCTTGAGAATCATAAAAACAAGGAAAAGAAGGAAACTCAACTGCTGTTTTGGTTCCCTTTTCTCATCTAGAGCATTTGTTTCAAATTAGGAACACATGGAGCAGCCCAGCTAGTTGCTTACAGAAGCTTACAGAAAATGAAGATTTGTCAAATTTATCAAATTGCTGATTTGAAATATGTTGCTTTTTATAAGTTTCTGATAAAATACAGATCTGTTCCTGTCCAATCTCTTGTCATTTTAATTTTGGGGTTGCTAGGAAACCCACCTGCCAGGTTGTGTGGCTGGAGGACAAAACTTCCTCTTTCCCCTAGCTCTTTTCCACAAAATGGAAAGAAAGAAAATACGTCTGTGAGCTGCCCCGGAGGCAATCCTTATTTTTAGACAACTCTGAACATAGTGGGCAAACTTTAGACTAACTCTGACAAAATCAGAAATCTCCTAAACAAATGCCTGTATAACTCTGTTAAAACCTACTCTAGTTTTGTGCCAGTAGAGATGATTTTGTCTTGACAATCTTCACCTCATACAGTTTCACCATAAACTATTTCTTAAAATTTTGCAATTAAGCTTGGAAAGTCTTCAGCTGTGGTTTGGGAATAAGAGCAGGTTAATGTAATGAAACCCCCAGATGAGTTAAATAATGCCACTTGTTCATTTTGCAGTGATTTCAAAGCATTATGCTGGTGAAGAGTAGGTTTGTTATTATCTGGTAATTTTTATTTCAGTCTTTTAATAGTAGTGGTGTGTTAGGAAGTTCTATAGGTGATAATATCACTCTCCTCCTGCTTTTCTTGTCAGTGCTCTATATTCTTGAGCTATTAAAATTATGAGGTCAAAGTTTAATTTTTCATTATCATGAAGAAATAGAATTATTGCGGAGAAAAACAGAAGGTCAGTGATACTATTAGTATCATAATACAAACTTTATTCATACCAGATTCAATTACATTTTTTTCTTTTAAACAAAAAAAAATTACTCTGGAAGAGCCAAGGTTTTGCACTTTGGTTCTCTGCTGGAATCCACCACCTCAGCCCTCTAAAACCACTTTCCCATAGTGGCTGTTTCCAAGGAGGCGTCTGTAAGCACTCAACAGATACTTGCCCTCTCCTGGCATTATATGTCCTCTTCAATTTTTCTGCAGTTTGTCCTGCTTCTACATGCTCTATTTTTGTCTGGAGTGTGGTAGGCAATTATTGCTAACTGGAATAGTCAGAAACATCACAGGAGAAAAGAAAGTATCACAGAAAAACCCAAGTGCCACCCTCCATTCTGATGAGTGTAAAAGGAATTGTTTGTATTATAATACTGAATTTTCAGTAAAATTTAAATTCTAATGTGTTTGGGGTTTTTTTTTTAGTCTAGATTCAAAGTGAATTGTTGTGTACTTAAATTTTATTGGTTTCATGATACTTTCTAGTTGAATTTGATATTGAGGAAAGTTTTTAAATGTGTACTTGTTGTACGTGAACTTACTGCTGGTTGTGATAGCAGGGATCTCAAGGAGACCAGAGGAATGACCACTCAGTCCCTGAACGCAGCGGTTCACAAATTGAAGAGGAAGCACGGGTTGAACCTACCAAGAAATCCCAGCATCGCTCTTCCTCGAGCCAACACCACAACCATCGCAGTGGTGTTAGAGGCCTTTCTAGGCAAGAAACTTTTGACTCAGAAACACAAGACAGCAGAGATTCGGCTTATGTGGAGCCAAAGGAGGACTACTCACACGAGCACGGTGACCACTATGATTCTCACAGGGATCACAATCACAGAGACGAGTCCCACGGGAGCAGTGATCACAGACATAGAGAATCAAGGCATCGCTCAAAGGAGAGGGACCGCGAGCAGGACCACAATGAATGCAACAAACAGCGCAGTCGGCATAAATCGAGGGACCAATATTGCGACAAGGATGGGGAAGTGATATCGAGAAAACGTAATGACACAGGAGAGTGGAATAGGGATGTTTACATCCGCCAGTAACTTTTGCCTCCAGCAGTCTTGTGTTTCTCTGAAGTCTTGTAACAATGCCCCTTGAAAATATCTTTGCGTTCTTCATTGCAGAACATATGGTATCCTTCTGTATGCTGATTTGTATTGCTGTTGCTTGCATAGCAATAGCATGAAATAGGATATTCATATACTTATATTTTTGGTTAGTGCTATATTAATTAGCATAGTACAACTGCAGAGTTCCTGTGTTGTACTATGCCATTTTTCGAGCTGTTTTTTGGTAGCTGCCACTTGAACAATATCTGCTGCCATCAAGGTGTTGTTAGTGTTTTTTTTAAAAAAAGGTACATTTGATGTTTAATAACTTCCCATGTATTCAGCAAGCCAGAATCAGCACATAAAAAATTTAAAACTTTTTGTCTGCTCTGATTTTTAATTTGTATACACTTGTTTTGCATATTGATTTAAGAGCCACTATCTGTTGCTTGTACCTCTGGTGGACTCCATTCGAAGACAGAATTCAGTCTTGCCTTACACACAGGGGATCATGAAGTCAAACCCTATTTTCTATGTACTGGTACTGTGTACTGTATATACAGTTTATAAATGTTATTTCTGCAGACACCTTCTTACGATATAAGTTTGATCACACTGTTTTAGAGTCCTAATGCCAAGTCAGCAGATTTGCTTTTGAATTACTGGCAACTGGAACTAGCCTCGTTTAGGAAATCTGTAACAGTGTTCAATCTGAATACTTTTTTCTTCTGTAGCAGAAAGCTTATACTAACTGTAAATACGAATTGAGTGCTTGAGATAAAGGGTCTAACTCTTACACCTTACGCTGTCCTTGCAAACCTAATTTTGCATTTTAAATTTATGGTAAAGATGACTTGCCACTATAAATTATTCTTCTCTGTACAGGCCACAAGATTGCAATGGGCACAGCTTAATTTTTGTTCTGTTGTCAGAATAATCGAGCACACGTGACAGGTGTGTGTATGTGAGTGGGTGAGTGGTGGGTGGGCGTACGTGTGCGTGTGCACGTTAGGCAGCAAAGTGCGAGAATCTGCTGGAGAAAACAAAGGCCCAACAAGTCCGTTTCTGCGTTCTGTCTATTAATTTAAAGATCAAAATCGCAGTTGGGAAACATGAGGGAGTTTACTGACCCTGGTAATTGAGAAAGCATAAATCTGCTGGCTCTTTGTGGAGACTTCAGGAGAGTAAAAACAGGCAAATGTTACTGTGAGTGTTTCACTGGAAATGTAAAATCTTTGTGGTTTAGAGTATATGTTTTAGTAAGAAAAGTTTACACAGCTTGTGGAGAGTTTTTCTGTTGGAAAAATAAATTTTTGTAGCTTCTCCACTTTTTCTACACTTGCCAATTCCTCTGCATCCCCACGTTCCAGCCAGCTCACTGCTCTTCCCTCACCTAAACTGTTGTGCTGCTGGTGGGAGCTTAGAAAAATGACTGTGACAAAATCCTGTTACGAGCTTGCTAGAGAAAATGCATTGAAATCAAAGGGAGTGAACACAGTTTGTTTTGCATTGAACACCTGTTGCACTGGTAAGTGGAGGGAAATTCGCTATTATTTTGGACTACAGGTTCCATACCCTTGCCTAGTGTAAAAGCTGTTCTGCATCACATGTAGTCTTTGTAGTAATTCTAAGAATGAAATACTTTTTGTATTTCACTGTAAATAGTACATTATATAAAGACTGTAGTGGGTTAATAATTAATTTAGCTGGAAGTTCTTTTTTATTTATTATTTTAATTCTGGGAATATCAGCGTTGCCTGATTTTGAATATCATTTTAGTGAAATGGGTAAGGTATATGGCAGGTGCATGTTTTCTCTGATCTCCTGTTCCAGCATCCAAGTAATTCAGTTTAACTTCCTTAAACATACTCTGTCCTTTTCCACCCCTCTCCCTCATGCTTTGTATGTGTAAGAGTGTGAGGTTCTGCTGCCAGGAATCTGGCCGTTCCTCCCTGTGCTGCTGACTGTTGTGGTTATTCAAGGGTAGTATTTGGCTCAAAGCATGAACTGTGGGGAACACAAGGAAAAGGGTATTTTTCTAGAAATAAAAATCTCAGCTTTTTTCTGGACATCACTAAATGACTTTGTAGGCAAAGGAAGCATAGGTAAGTAGATCTGTTGTATTATTAAGTAGATATATAAGAGTATATAAGCAGTGGCTTTTGATACTACAGGATTTTCAGGGTATTAGTGGAAAATGACATTGAAGTACTTTGTTGTTTGAACCATATCAGATCACATGTAAATGGGAAGAGATGTTATATCGTCCTGCTCTGTATAGCCTGGCTTTAGGTATTTTACCAACTTCAGTAAATGCTGTTGCTCCCTACAAGTGTTACCTGACAGTTGTGTCCTCTGAGAAATGATCTATGGATTCCACTTCAATACCTTGAATATTTTTTGTCCTCTTTCTTTTTTAACTTTTGCTCCAGAGAGTGTTTATTTCGCACCTTACTCAAAGAAATGTTTGGCAGAATTTCAAAGCACTGAGTAGCATATGAAAACTATGAGTAGGTAACGATGTATAGGCAAATAAATGAGAAAATAAAGAGCATAGTCCACGCCCCAGTATTTTAAGTATGGCCTATATATTGATTTATGGAATAGAAATATAATTTTAAAAAGCATGTCACGGTCCAAGTAATGAGATGATCATGTTTTGTATAGTGCTGCTAACTATGTACAGACAACATGCCACCACATACATTTCTTAGGCAGACTCACTCAGTAGGTTTTTATTAGCCTTGCTAAGATACTTTCCTTCAGTTATTGTTTTAAGAGTGGCAAATCATTTGTAATGTGAGCTTGTACTACACATATTGCACAATATCACCTGCCTGCTGAGCACTATTTTGGAAAGCACTTTAAGAGAATTATTTCAATAATAAGCTTTAAAAATACTCCAACTGGAGGACATATCAAAGCTTGTTGTGATGAAATGTCTTCACAAAGTTTTGCCAATAGAAAGTTTAATATTATTGTTTGCATTAGGATATTAATGAGTTATTTCTGTATCTGATCTCAGAAGCTTTGAATCTGAGGAATGGTTGAGGTCCCAGTGAGCTCCAGAGTCTCCTTATGTATGTGTGGTACAAAACAACTTGTAAAATTTCTATTCAAATAAGCTAAAAATATGATAAAAACAGTGAGACAAAAGGAAAGGGAGGAAGATGAAATAGTTAAGTGAGGCTTAGGTCTTATCAGCTCTCACTCTATATTTTTCTAAAGAATTTTAGTATACAGAAGGAATGGGATGCATTTTAACATGTTTGTGTATATCTATATATATAGATGTTAGATATTAACCTTATTTTTGTATATATTTTCAAATGAATACACATCAGTGCTGCTCAGCAGCCTGAGTCTATCCTTTATCAGTTGTTTAGTGTCACACAGACATCATGGAAGAAAGAATTCTCAAGAAGGGACTGGAAGGAAGCAAAACTTAACAGTCTCCAGACCTGTTAAGGGACAGGACAGTAGGGGTGGATAAGCAAAGGTTTGTGCACAGACGTAGCATCCGTAGGAGTTAAGAGCTGAAAGAAACTATGTTTAAATCGATCCATAAATTACTGCCTAGAAATCAAAAATTTCTTCTATAATACTTATGAATTTATATTCTGTGTCTGACACCAGGAGTTCAGAGTTCCACATTTTTTATTTTTCAAGGTGTAAAATTAAATACATAGGTTCTCCAAAAAGATTTGGCCTTAATGATTGAAGAGTGAGTTTAAAGCCACACTGAGTTTGAGTGGAGCACTTTTTTCCACAGAAATCTCAAACTCTTACCCTATAGCCCTTTTTATAAATGGAGGATAAGGAAATGAAATGCCATTCATCAACCCCTGGATAGAAGTAGAGACCTATTCTCATCCTATACATGCAGTTCCTGCCCAGGTCAAATACCCTGCCCCTTAATACTTATTTTTATGAAGTTGTTAGTAATTATCATTTTTAAGCTCCATTGGTTTGTAAAGTCCTATTCAGGTTCTGTGACACCTGCAGAAGTTTTAATGTGATCCATTATCATTCCCTTAGCTGGAATGTAGTGAGTGGTCTGATAGCTTTAAATCAGTGTCACTGCAAAGTAAAAAGGTTAGTGTAAACCACATCCTCTGTTAGTTCCTAAAGCCTCTTGGAGATTTTATTTGGTTTGTGGTTACATTTGACTTCTGTTTGTTGTAACACATCAGACTGAAAGCTAGTTCCCCAGTACTTTTGACTTGAATTCTATTCCATCCATGAAAATTAAGCACATTGCTAAAAAATAATAAATTATTACATAGTCTAGAGGAAGAACAGAGAAATTATTTTTTAGAGTGTAATATAACATTTCTGGTGTACATTTACTTATATTTATTACTTTTTTGCAGATCCTTCACCAAAATTTTAGTTCTTCTATCATCTGTAAAATACATGGATGCCATTTTTATTGTGGATTTTTTTTAATCAAATGTTATTCAATCAAATTTATTGCTGGCAATTTGTCTATAATTTATTTCACCACATTTATATAACAAACTGTTACATATGAGCTTGCAGTAGTTTTATAGACAGTTTCTTTTTATAACTTGCCACCCTAGAGATGTGTTCCTACGCAGCCCCAAAAAAGATTTGTATCAGATCTAATAGAGATTAAGCTGGTTCTTTTAACTCATCCATATTATCTTTTCTTACTTTATTCTTACTAATTTTATCTGTCATGCTTACCTACTCTGCAATGAATTCTAGCACTACAAAATTGGATTTACTTAAAAATTTTTTAGTCATGAACAATTAAACATAAAAAGAAGGTTCTTTGTATTTTAAACTACCAACTCCAAAGTAATTTCTTGTTGATCAGTCCCCAGCCTATAGCTTTCTAAAATACTCCCTTTTCCTTAAAAAGCATATAAAATCCTACGATCTAAAAGTGGTTGGACTCCATGACACTGAAACAGGAAAAAGTTGTGTAATAATTTCATACAATACTAGGCTGCCTATTTTAATATCTTTATATTGACCAGATAAATATTTAGATTTGGCACTATTACTAATCACTATTTCTGCAAATAGAGAAAACTACTTTTCAGACTTTCTTACAGACAGGATCTGACTGCATGCCTAATCAATCTATTTTTTAGGGTTAATCTTTCATTACAAGGACAATAACTTTTTAAATTTAATATATAAATATATAGTATATATATAAA